>NC_134897.1:3120992-3128492 GCF_041734735.1 Babylonia areolata
AGAAAACGATCTGTGTCCATAGGTCTTACTTCTGACGTGAGGTATCCTGAGAAGTCGAGTATCAGAGGAAGAACGGAGCTGGCGAGACGGGGTATAGATATGGATGAGTTCAGAAAGATATTTGGGGCCAGATCCGTTGACTGCAGAAAAGGTCAGAGTGGATAGCTTATAGTCTATTCGATCAGAAACAGGCAACCAGTGGAGAGACTGAAGGAGAGGAGAAACATGGTCAAATTTAGAAGCTCTGCAAATGAGTCTGGCAGCGTTATTCTGAATTCTTTGGAGTCTGTCTAACAGGTATTTGGGAAGGCCGGCCAAAAGAGAGTTGCAGTAATCCAATCTTGAGAGAACCAGAGAGCATACAAGTGTCTTGGTTGCATCGGTTGAGAGATAGTGGCGGATAGAGCTGATTCTACGCAGTTCCAAATAGGCAACTTTACAGATATTCGAAATGTGCTGTTGGAAGGAAAGAGACTGGTCCAGGATTACACCAAGACTGCGAACAGAGGGAGAAAGTGAAACAGGTGTGCTATTGATCAGAACAGAGTCAGGAAAGGAAGGATGTTGACGAAACTTCTTTGGACAGGTTATCATAAATTCAGTCTTATCATCATTTAATTGCAGCTTGTTGAGAGTCATCCAGTCCTTTAGGCCAGCAATGCACTCCTGTGTTTGAGTCACCAGTGCATCAAATTCAGCTATGGAAGCCGACTGATAAAGTTGTGTGTCATCAGCAAAGCTCTCATGCGACATCGCATGATGACTGATGACATCCGACACAGGAGCCGCATACAGCACGAAAAGAACAGGACCTAGGACGGACCCTTGTGGGACACCATATTTCAAGGCAGATACTCTAGAGTATGTACCATTTACACACACTTTCTGTGTACGATCTGACAGGTAAGACGTAATCCATGCTAGTGCAGTGTCACGAATACCAAAGGAAGTTTTAAGTCTGTTCAAGAGGATAGAGTGGTCGATAGTGTCAAAAGCTGCTGACAAATCTAAGAGAGCGAGAACAGATATCTTATCCTCATCAAATCCCGAAAGCAAATCATTCACTATTCTAAGAAGGGCTGTTTCGCAACTATGACCACGTCTATAAGCTGACTGGTGGGAATTAAGTAAACCATTCTGCTCCAGATGAGCTAAGAGCTGAGACAATATGATCTTTTCTAGCAGTTTTGATAAAAATGACAGATTAGAGACAGGTCGATAATTTTTCAAACAATTATGATCCAAAGATGGTTTCTTGATGAGTGGACGTACAACAGCAGATTTGAAGCTTTCAGGGAAACAACCAGACAGTAAGGAAGAATTGATGACATGAGTAATATGTGGCAGTAGAACATCAATACATTCAACCAACAAAGAAGACGGGACAGGGTCAAGCTCACAGGATTTCGGACTAGCGCTCAGACACACTTTCTTCACAAAATCTTCAGTAACCGGTTGGAAACAATGTAAAACAGGACCACTGTACACGCGTTCTTGAACGGGTGAAGAAGGAGACACAACAGAGTCAAGCTTCTCACGAATGCGTGATATTTTGCCGGTGAAGAAGTCAGAAAACTTTTGAGGGAGTTCCTGCGCCGAAAATGTTGTAGGGAGAGGAGTGTTTTTCATTTTACCTAGTAGATTGTTCGTAGCGTTGAAAAGCTGTTTGGCTGTGGTGCATGCAAGTATTTTAGAAGAGTAGAACTTTGACTTTGCCCTGTCAACAATGTTTGTTACATTATTCCTGGCTGTCTGAAAAATGTCCCTACTGATGGTCAAACTAGTGGCACGCCAGTGCCTCTCAGCTCTCCTTCTCTCCCGCTTGGCCTCCAACAGCTCTGGTCCCACGGTGTTGTACCAAGGCGACGGGGGACGATTGGAGATCAGGCGCCGAGTCGACGGGGCGTGCCTGTCGAGTGCAGCGCGTAGGACAGTGGATAGCTGGTCAGCAGTCGGCTCAAAATGGATATTAGTCAGCAGGTCAGCTTTAAATAAGTCTAAGTCGATTGAGGTCAGTGTGTGCACCTCCCTATACACACGGGGCGTGGGAGGTTTGGTGAGGTTCAGTTGACACGTCACACTGTGATGGTCGGAGGACAGGGTGTGATCGACGGTGGTAGACTTCAGGAGGCAGTCCTCATTTCTGTGCAACACCCAATCGACGATGTGACCACGATTGTGTGTAGGCTCGGTTACAGACTGGTTAAGATCGAACAAACTGACAATTTCAAGTAATTTAGAGGTATAAAACTGTGTGGGTGAATCAAAATGAAAATTAAAGTCCCCAACAATAAGTAGGGAGCCTGGTAAACTGTCAGCGTATTCTAAGAAGTCCGGAAACTGTTCTATGAACATCGTATCAGAAAGTTTATTTTTCTTGTTTGGTGGCGGACGGTAGAGGCAGGACACATTGAGGTGGGAATGTGGCAGCGACAGTGAAAGCTGGGCCAGTTCGAATGAGGCTCTCTATCACTGTCACTCTTCCCTCTCTCTCTCTCTCTCTCTCTCTCTCTCTCTCTCTCTCTCTCTCTCTTCCTCTCTATCTATATATCTGTCTGTCGCCCTCCCCCATCTCCCCCCTCCATCCCCTCCTCTCTCTCTCTCTCTCTCTCTCTCTCTCTCTCTCTCTCTTCCTCTCTATCTATATATCTATCTGTCTGTCGCCCTCTCCCATCTCCCCCCTCCATCCCCTCTCTCTCTCTCTCTCTCTCTCTTCCTCTCTAACTATATATCTATCTGTCTGTCGCCCTCCCCCATCTCCCCCCTCCATCCCCTCTCTCTCTCTCTCTCCCATAATGACTCTATTCGTGACGCTGACAAATATTCTAGCGTATCTCAACATCTGTTTGAAAGTTGGCGCAAACACGAAATCTGAGTGATTTCAAACTGCACTGGTATTTTTCTGGTTAGAGAAGATGACTGCGCCCTTGTTGTCTCGTTAATCGAATGCGCGCGCCTGCGTGAACTGCTCTGGTTTTACATCACACACACACACACACACACACACACACACACACACACACACACACACACACACACACACACACACACACACACACACACACACACACACACACACACACACACACACACACACACACACACACACACACACAGATGTAAATTCGTGAGCTTGTGGTAATATGGGGCAGTCTGTAATGTTGCTTTTTTTTAATCATCTTTTTTCGATTAATGGACTAACTACTACAAAACTGAGCTATACTGTGGAGCGTCAGGCTGAATGGAGCATAATCTGAGACAACAAGCTGCTGAGCAGACCTGGGGGGGGGGATATTGAGATCTCAGCACAGACAACTTGTCATGTACGAGTTACTTTATGACGAAGCCAACATAAAGCTCTCACCTCCGGAAAGACAAACTCCCAGAAAATATTCCTGCCTTCCAAGTTAAGTGCTCTGGCAGCTGGTGTGTTTTGTGACTTGAGACACGTTAGAGCTCCCTGGATTTCTTCATCGGTTGCTGAGTTCTTGTCACCCTCCCTCCTCCTTGTCACCTCCCCTCATCAGACATGCAGACGTAAAACACGAATGGAAAAGACAGGAAAGAGGGACAGAGGGAGGGAGGTGGGGGGTTATGCAGGGGAAGAAACATGTCTCCAATAACACACTTCAGCCCCTCTGCCATCCTCCCCAGTGGCCGCTGAAGCAGAGAAGATGGAAAACACTGCGCTGTAATCGTTGCCCAAGAGTTCTCTCGGCGTAAAACTGATCTACAATAAGCTCTTGTTTGGTGTCATATACTGTACCATGTCAAACTGATGCAAACTAGGCCTATCGGTTTGCTCTGCTTGGCCAAATTTCGCGCGACTAACAGTGAAAAGACGAGCCGTCTTGCCCGGTCCGCTCTTAGCCAATCAAACGCAAACTTCTCCTTTCACCCCTCCCTCCTCACTAAAAGGGGGATGACGGGGCTCGTGTCAAAGGAAGGAAGAATTCTCCTGTCTGTTTATTATCAACTCCAGCTGACTGACGAACGTCTCCGTCGTGCTGACGAACTTTTCACGTTCACAACAGTGGAGACCGGAAGTGGAAGGCGTTTGGGAAATAAATACCAGACAGATGGAACCTGTGCTACAATACAGGCATGAAAAACAACGAGTGGACAGACAGAGGAACACGTTTTTTCCTTCTTCTTGATACAGTGGTGAGTTTTATTCAAGTTCGTCACTTTGGAATGATACTGTTGGGGGCAAGTAAGCCTGTGACATGTTGTCCGTTCCCGGTATCAGGACGTCAAGATGGATTATTCAATACCAAGGCAGCCAACCTTATCCGCTTGTTTTCAACAAAACTCAGTGATCTTCAGAAAGAACCACAAGTCCTGTTGTTGTCTGGGAGTCTTCACTGACTGGCTGGGTGTCGTCAATAACTAGGAGTTCGGGGAATCTACAATATACACATTCACACGCACACACACACACACACACACACACACACACACACACACACACACACACACACACACACACACAAACCCACCTGCCTACACACACGCGCGCGTGCACGCACACGCACACACACACACACGTGCACACACACACACACACACACACACACACACACACACACACACACACACACACACACACACACACACACACACATACACCGCAAGAGTTAAAGGCATACAGAGAGAGATGGGGGAGGGGAGAGAGAGAGAGTTGGAGCTAAAAGAGCCAGACAGAGACGCAGACAGGTCTAGTGTTTCACGGGACTACCAGTAAACGACACTGCAGTTTTCCACACACTGACAACAATGGTCAGTGACAGGAGCACTTTCCTGGTTCGTTTCTTCAGCCACGCCCCCCTCCTCCCCCCCCCACCCTCCCCGCTCCCCCTCCTCCTTCCTCCATTCTTCTGTCCACCCCACTCCCTCCTCCTTCCTCCATTCTTCTTTCCACCCCACTCCCTCCTCCTTCCTCCCTTCTGTCCACCCCACTCCCTTCCTCCTTCCTCCCTTCTGTCCACCCCACCTCCTCCCCCTTCCTCCCTTCTGTCCACCCCACCCCCTCCCCCTTCCTCCCTTCTTCTGTCCACCCCACCCCCTCCCCCTTCCTCCCTTCTGTCCACCACCTCCCCCTCCCCCTTCCTCCCTTCTGTCCACCCCCTCCCCCTTCCTCCCTTCTGTCCACCCCACCCCCTCCCCCTTCCTCCCTTCTTCTGTCCACCCCACCCCCTCCCCCTTCCTCCCTTCTGTCCACCCCACCCCCTCCCCCTTCCTCCCTTCTTCTGTCCACCCCACCCCCTCCCCTTCCTCCCTTCTGTCCACCCCACCCCCCTCCCCCCTTCCTCCCTTCTGTCCACCCCACCCCCTTCCCCTTCCTCCCTTCTTCTGTCCACCCCCTCCCCCTTCCTCCCTTCTTCTGTCCACCCCACTCCCCCTTCCTCCCTTCTGTCCACCCCACCCCCCCTCCCCCTTCTCCTCCTCACCTCCCCTCCTGGTCTGAGTCATCTCAAAAAGGAAGAGCACTTTCTGTTTCCCGAAAGAACCAGTCCTGTGGTGCGAGAACAGAGTACGACATGGGTTCCAGACACTGTCTGTCCAGAGACACGGTCGCAGTGGGATCATCATCGCCTGCTGTCTACAGAGGTCTGACACACACAACTGGCACCGTGGTCCTCGGGAACCCCAAGCCAGCACTGTCTGTCTGTCTGTCTGTCTGTCTGCCTCCTTCAGAGCTGACTCCCGGGATCTGGGGAATTATTTCCATTAGCCGTTCTATGAGAAGTATGCTTGTTTGGTGTCTGTGTGGAAGTAGTGTTTGGGGTGAGGGAGAACGGTGTGGGTTGGTGAAGGTGTCAGAACATATGTGAATCATTGTTTTTGTGTTCGTCAGTTGGCGTTCTGTAGCGTCCTGTTGTGTTGTTCCCTGTCTGTCTTGGCCTGGGTGCCTCTACAGCGTGTGTGTGTGTGTGTGTGTGTGTGTGTGTGTGTGTGTGAACATACCTCTCTATCTATATCTTTACATTCTTGGCCAATATATCCATGGTACAAGCCAGCGTCAATGAAAGTGCAAATGTGTGATCGCTCATACTGCTCACGTCAGCGATCACATGAGATCGCTCACGGGGTGTTTAGAGAAAATGGAATGTCAGGAATCCTCCACGACACACACACTGGCTGGCAGGCTCTCCTCACAAAGCCAGACGGACAGATACTTTAAAGAGAAACACAGGAGAGGAAGGTCGAGGGAGAAGATCTCTTAGAACAGAATGTTGACAACCACATGGGAGACAGTCGGTATGTCCTTGGATTGCTTTCCGGTATTTTTCAATGTCAGCCTCCACATCTTCTGATCAGTTCAAAAAATGTTGGTGTCCCAGGGAGTTTTGCCGTAATTCTAGGGGGGTTTGTATTTGTATTTGTATTGCTTTTTATCACAACAGATTTCTCTGTGTGAAATTCGGGCTGCTCTCCCCCAGTGAGAGCGCGTCGCTATACTACAGCGCCACCCATTTTTTTTGTTGTTGTTTTTTCCTGCGTGCAGTTTTATTTGTTTATCCTATCGAAGTGGATTTTTCTACATAATTTTGACAGGGTTGCCGTGGGTTCTTTTACGTGCGCTAAGTGCATGTTGCACACGGGACCTCGGTTTATCGTCTCATCCGATTGACTAGCGTCCAAACCACTACTCAAGGTCTAGTGGAGTGGGAGAAAATATCGGCGGCTGAGCCGTGATTCGAACCAGCGTGTTCAGATTCTCTCGCTTCCTAAGCAGACGCGTTACCTCTAGGCCATCACTCAGACACTCCTTCAGAGGGTCACTCTGATGCTGCACCCTCATCAAATCTGCATTGCGACACACACAGTCAAAGGCTGGCAATGCTTCCCATCAAGAGCATCCAGATTTTTTTCTGGACCGAGAAGTGGCCGAAAGGAAACAAACTGTTGTTTGTAGCCGACACTTAGCGTCAGACTGAAGGTCCGATACTGGATTTTCATCCATTCTTTTGGTATTCGTTTAAGGTTGTTTTTGTAACGACCCATGTTACTTAGATGCAACACGTCCTTTCCATTTTCAAAGCGTCAGGGACGCACATTTATGCGTTACCACAAACCCCGATGATCAAGTTTTTGTATTTCGTTACGGAAAAACACACATGTGGGGGATGGGGAGGGGGGTGTGGATGTGAAGAGGACTCTGAACCTTGCATGCGGCAAGTTAAGAAAACGGTAAATGAAATGAAGGATAGGTTTTATTTTTTGTGGTTTTCTGATCATCATTGTAGACACTACCATCATGATGACAGGATTCATTTTGAAAATGCTCATTCGGATTTGTTTCTCCTTCCTTCCCATCATCCATTTTTGTTGTTTTTTTCTTGTTCGTTTCTGTAGCTGTATTTTTCCCTTCTTTTTGTCACAACAGATTTTTCTGCTTGAAATTCGGACTGCTCTCCCCAGGGAGAGCGCGTCGCTACACTTAGAGCGCCACCCATTTTTTGTATTTTTTCCTGCGTGCAGTTTTATTTGTTTTTT
>NC_134897.1:3135992-3141064 GCF_041734735.1 Babylonia areolata
GAGGGGGGAGTGGCTGGTAGATGGGTGACGGGGTCAGGGCGGGACAGAGGGGGGGGGTAGATGGGTGACGGGGTCAGGGCGGGACAGAGGGGGGGGGGGGGTAGATGGGTGACGGGGTCAGGGCGGGACAGAGGGGGGGGGGAGTGGCTGGTAGATGGGTGACGGGGTCAGGGCGGGACAGAGGGGGGGGGGGAGTGGCTGGTAGATGGGTGACGGGGTCAGGGCGGGACAGAGGGGGGAGTGGCTGCAGCCGTGATGCTGACTCTCAACTTGTAGGGGGCAGGTTTCCCAAACGCTGACGGAGACAAAGAAGAATGTTCATGCTGTCCCTGGTTCGTCTCGTCACTAGGGAGATTACAAGAGACTGGTGGCAGGATTAATTTTGAAGAGACGTGTCCGGGAACGGCATGTTTCGTCCCCCCACCCCCACCCCCCCCCCACCCCTCACTCTCTCTCTCTCTCTCTCTCTCTCTCTCTCTCTCTCTCTCTCTCTCTCGCTTTCTCTGTCTCTCTCTCTCTCTGTCTCTCTCTGTCTCTCTCTGTCTCTCTGTCTCTCTGTCTCTCTCTCTCTCTCTCTCTCTCTCTCTCTTCTCCCCATCCTCCTCCCCCTACCTTCCATCTTTTCTGCTGGTTCGTGCAGAGTCACACACACGCAACCTACGCTATCACTAATGCATGCAGACAAACAACACACCTGCACACGTGAAGGGAAAGAGAGGAAAAGACAGAGGGTGGCAGGTAGAAACACAAAAAGGGAAGAAAGGAGAGAGAGAGAAAGGGAGAGAGAGGGGGGGAGAAAGAGGGAGAGAAAGTAAAAAAGAGAGAGTGGGTGAGTGAGAGAAAGAGATAGTGAGGAAAAGAGAGAGAAAAAGAACAGACAGACAGATAGCAGTAATGGAAACAAAGTCTCGTGCATCCTAATTCTAAAAAATAAAGTCCTAACCAATTTATATATCCTCGTTTAAACCAAAGGCTTCGTTCCCCCATCGTGTGTCCCCGTTGGGAACATCCCTTACTTCGGTTCTAGAAGACCTCTCTGTACCCCGCGTCTCCACCCTGCATCTGGCTCATTCAGACAGCTCTTGCAGACAGGCTTAAAACGCTGCCAGGGGCTTACCTCAATGCGGGACACTGCCCGGGCCCAAACTGCCGGGCATTACGGTAAATCCCAGGGGAGGGATCCCTGCTTTCAGCCTCTCTGCCAAGAGGATTAACTTGGCGGGGATTCCTTCCTCTTTCTGGGGCATGCGGTCAGTGGGGGGTGGGTTCCTTGTCGTTATCATGTCTTGTCTGGTGTGTAGTCTCTTAGTGAGATGTTGGAGAGGGGGATGGGGGGGGGGGGGCAGTTTGGTCAAGAAGGCAATCTGCAGGATTTGGTTCGGTTGTGTTTTTTTTTCCGTTTGTTTGCCCGCCCCCTCTTGATAGGGCTTCCCATGTATTGTGGCCCAAGGCCGATCTACATTGAAACGCTCGAGTCCTCTCTTTTACTTTCAGATGGGGATTTTTTGTTTTTTTAAACATTGACACATTAAAACGAAATCCCACAATCATACATGTTACTGTTGCTGCTGCTACTGTTGATATTCATACGAAGAACCAGAACAGAAATACTACCACCACCACCAACGCCATGTCTGCTGCTGTCCTAGCTACTCGTCCTGCAATGACATCTACATCTGCCAACAACTGCAACATTAATCACTACCTCCAGCAGGACCAAACGGTGACGTGGAGTAATCCACAGTCAGTGTCCTCGTACCGTATTTCACTGGGGAACACAAGTTTCAATTTCCCAAGGAGGCGTCACTGCGTTCGGACAAATCCATATATGCTACACCGTATCTGCTAGGCGGAGGCCTGACCAGCAGCATAACCCAACGCCCTTAGTGGGACCTTAAGTGCGTGCTTAGTGGGGCCTTAAGTGCGTGCTTAGTGGGGCCTTAAGTGCGTGCTTAGTGGGGCCTTAAGTGCGTGCTTAGTGGGGCCTTAAGTGCGTGCTTAGTGGGGCCTTAAGTGCGTGCTTAGTGGGGCCTTAAGTGCGTGCTTAGTGGGGCCGGTAATGCGTGCTTAGTGGGGCCTTAAGTGCGTGCTTAGTGGGGCCTTAAGTGCGTGCTTAGTGGGGCCTTAAGTGCGTGCTTAGTGGGGCCTTAAGTGCGTGCTTAGTGGGGCCTTAAGTGCGTGCTTAGTGGGGCCTTAAGTGCGTGCTTAGTGGGGCCTTGAGTGCGTGCTTAGTAGGGCCTTAAGTGCGTGCTTAGTAGGGCCTTGAGTGCGTGCTTAGTGGGGCCTTAAGTGCGTGCTTAGTGGGGCCTTGAGTGCGTGCTTAGTAGGGCCTTAAGTGCGTGCTTAGTAGGGCCTTAAGTGCGTGCTTAGTGGGGCCTTAAGTGCGTGCTTAGTGGGGCCTTGAGTGCGTGCTTAGTAGGGCCTTAAGTGCGTGCTTATATATTTGTGTACCTGTCAGAGTGGATTTCTTCTACAGAATTTTACCAGAGGACAACACTCTAGTTGCCATGGGTTCTTTTTCAGTGCACCAAGTGCGTGCTACACATGGGACCTCGGTTTATCGTCTCATCCGAATGACTAGACACTCAGTTTGATTTTCCAGTCATGGGAACGCTGAAGAAGATTTTCCAGTCATGGGAACGCTGAAGATTTTCCAGTCATGGGAACGCTGAAGAAGATTTTCCAGTCATGGGAACGCTGAAGATTTTCCGGTCATGGGAACGCTGAAGAACATTTTACAGTCATGGGAACGCTGAAGAAGATTTGACAGTCATGGGAACGCTGAAGAACATTTTACAGTCATGGGAACGCTGAAGAACATTTTACAGTCATGGGAACGCTGAAGATTTTCCAGTCATGGGAACGCTGAAGAAGATTTGACAGTCATGGGAACGCTGAAGATTTTCCAGTCATGGGAACGCTGAAGATTTTCCAGTCATGGGAACACTGAAGATTTTCCAGTCATGGGAACGCTGAAGAAGATTTTCCAGTCATGGGAACGCTGAAGAAGATTTTCCAGTCATGGGAACGCTGAAGAAGATTTTCCAGTCATGGGAACGCTGAAGATTTTCCAGTCATGGGAACGCTGAAGAAGATTTGACAGTCATGGGAACGCTGAAGAAGATTTTCCAGTCATGGGAACGCTGAAGATTTTCCAGTCATGGGAACGCTGAAGAAGATTTGACAGTCATGGGAACGCTGAAGATTTTCCAGTCATGGGAACACTGAAGATTTTCCAGTCATGGGAACGCTGAAGAAGATTTGACAGTCATGGGAACGCTGAAGATTTTCCAGTCATGGGAACGCTGAAGATTTTCCGTTCATGGGAACGCTGAAGATTTGACAGTCATGGGAACGCTGAAGATTTTCCAGTCATGGGAACGCTGAAGAAGATTTTCCAGTCATGGGAACGCTGAAGATTTTCCAGTCATGGGAACGCTGAAGAAGATTTTACAGTCATGGGAACGCTGAAGAAGATTTTCCAGTCATGGGAACGCTGAAGAAGATTTTCCAGTCAAACTCGGGAGAAAAGGCGAGCCCTCAATACGGACCAAATCATCATTGCTGTCCACAGAGGCGTGACACGCACCCTGTAAGCTAGCTGAACTGCGTGAAGAAGCAGTCGGGTGTTACTGGCCGATTTCTGTAACGGCGAGCTCCATATGTGACAGAACGGTTGTTCAGACGAGGCGTGACGGTTTCGCGTTACACAGGCAGTAAGTAAAGTAGACGAAAAAGTAGGTGGTAGTCAGGGAAATAGTGAAACGATGTGCAGAGAGATAAACTGGGTCAAACGGTATGACACAACTGTAACTACGGGAAAAGGTTTGCAACTCACAAATCTTCATCTGTTTTGTATCATCCACCATTAATCTCTCTCTCTCTCTCTCTCTCTCTCTCTCTCTCTCTCTCTCTCTCAGAAACAGGAGAGACTCGTATGGACCATTTAAACCAGTAATGAACCGACTAATGTCAAAACAAGGTCGGTGCGTTGATAGCACTGTTGTCAAGCAGTTCTTATTCTGTCCGGTGGAATTCGTAAGTGTGCACAGTCCCCATAGTAATTATGTGCACAGTCCTATAGTAATCATGTGCACAGTCCCATAGTAATTGCGTGCACAGTCCCATAATGATCATGTGCACAGTCCCATAGTAATTGTGTGCACAGTCCCATAATGATCATGTGCACAGTCCCATAGTAATCATGTGCACAGTCCCATAATGATCATGTGCACAGTCCCATAGTAATCATGTGCACAGTCCCATAATGATCATGTGCACAGTCCCATAGTAATCATGTGCACAGTCCCATAGTAATTGTGTGCACAGTCCCATAGTAATCGTGTGCACAGTCCCATAATGATCATGTGCACAGTCCCATAGTAATCATGTGCACAGTCCCATAATGATCATGTGCACAGTCCCATAGTAATTGCGTGCACAGTCCCATAGTAATCATGTGCACAGTCCCATAATGATCATGTGCACAGTCCCATAATGATCATGTGCACAGTCCCATAATGATCATGTGCACAGTCCCATAGTAATCATGTGCACAGTCCCATAATGATCATGTGCACAGTCCCATAATGATCATGTGCACAGTCCCATAGTAATTGCGTGCACAGTCCCATAATGATCATGTGCACAGTCCCATAATGATCATGTGCACAGTCCCATAGTAATTGCGTGCACAGTCCCATAGTAATTGCGTGCACAGTCCCATAATGATCATGTGCACAGTCCCATAATGATCATGTGCACAGTCCCATAGTAATTGCGTGCACAGTCCCATAATGATCATGTGCACAGTCCCATAATGATCATGTGCACAGTCCCATAGTAATCATGTGCACAGTCCCATAGTAATCATGTGCACAGTCCCATAGTAATCATGTGCACAGTCCCATAATATGTACACAGTCCCATAATAATCATGTGCACAGTCCCATAATATGTGCACAGTCCCATAATAATCATGTACACAGTCCCATAATATGTGCACAGTCCCATAATAATCATGTGCACAGTCCCATAATATGTGCACAGTCCCATGATAATCATGTGCACAG
>NC_134897.1:3141164-3151164 GCF_041734735.1 Babylonia areolata
ACTGTCTGTCTGCCTGTCTGCCTCCTTCAGAGCTGACTCCCGGGATCTGGGGAATTATTTCCATTAGCCGTTCTATGAGAAGTATGCTTGTTTGGTGTCTGTGTGGAAGTAGTGTTTGGGGTGAGGGAGAACGGTGTGGGTTGGTGAAGGTGTCAGAACATATGTGAATCATTGTTTTTGTGTTCGTCAGTTGTTGTTCCCTGTCTGTCTTGGCCTGGGTGCCTCTACAGCGTGTGTGTGTGTGTGTGTGTGTGTGTGTGTGTGTGTGTGTGTGAACATACCTCTCGATCTATATCTGAATGTATCTTTACATTCTTGGCCAATATATCCATGGTACAAGCCAGCGTCAATGAAAGTGCAAATGTGTGATCGCTCATACTGCTCACGTCAGCGATCACATGAGATCGCTCACGGGGTGTTTAGAGAAAATGGAATGTCAGGAATCCTGCACGACACACACACTGGCTGGCAGGCTCTCCTCACAAAGCCAGACGGACAGATACTTAAAGAGAAACACAGGAGAGGAAGGCAGAGGGAGAAGATCTCTAAGAACAGAATGTTGACAACCACATGGGAGACAATCGGTATGTCCTTGGATTGCTTTCCGGTATTTTTCAATGTCAGCCTCCACATCTTCTGATCAGTTCAAAAAATGTTGGTGTCCCAGGGAGTTTTGCCGTAATTCTAGGGGGGTTTGTATTTGTATTGCTTTTCATCACAACAGATTTCTCTGTGTGAAATTCGGGCTGCTCTCCCCCAGTGAGAGCGCGTCGCTATACTACAGCGCCACCCATTTTTTTGCTGTTTTTTTTTTTTTTTTTTTCCTGCGTGCAGTTTTATTTGTTTATCCTATCGAAGTGGATTTTTCTACATAATTTTGCCAGGGTTGCCGTGGGTTCTTTTACGTGCGCTAAGTGCATGCTGCACACGGGACCTCGGTTTATGGTCTCATCCGATTGATTAGCGTCCAGACCACTACTCAAGGTCTAGTGGAGGGGGAGAAAATATCGGCGGCTGAGCCGTGATTCGAACCAGCGCGCTCAGATTCTCTCGGTTCCCAGGCGGGCGCGTTACCTCTAGACCATCACTCCACTGTACATTTCTGTTCTGTCTTCCACCATTCGTCATTATTTTTTTTCTTCCTGTACGACTGATAACTAAAATCCACAAAGCTTCATGAATATAGATGTATCTCGCATATTCTCCTTTAACTTCTTTCTTTCTTTCTTTCTTTCTTTCTTTCTTTCATTTGCTGTGTCTGTCTGCCTTCCCTCCTTCCTCCTGTCTCTGTGAGCACTTCATTATCAGCCACTCAAATAACAAATGAGAAAATATGACACAGAAAAACAGTGTAGTGTGGTTTGGCAACGGCTGTGTGAGAAACATAAACCAAAGTTGTCACTATCTACATTAGACTCTTTCTGTTTCTATTTCTGTCTCTGTCTCTGTCTCTGTCTCTCTGTCTCTCTCTCTCTCTTCCCACCCTCTGTCTCTGTCTCTGTGTCTGTCTCTGTCTCTGTCTCTGTCTCTCTCTCTGTCTCTCTGTCTCTGTCTCTGTCTTTCTTTCTCTCTCTCTCTCTCTCTCTCTCTCTCTTCCTTTCTTTCCCCTTTCAAAGTGTCTGCTCTGTCAAGGTGTGATCAAGCGAGCATACCTCTCTCTCTCTCTCTCTCTCTCTCTCTCTCTCTCTCTCTCTCTCTCTCTCTTCCTTTCCCTCCCCTTTCCATGTGTTTAGTTTCTCTAGGTGTGATGGAGCGAGCATACCTGTCTGTCTGTCTCTGTGTCCTGGAGATGGGCTTCCCGATTAGAGTCCTGACAGTTTTGCCAACTGATACATCCACAAACAAACCTTAACGAACATATGAGTGTGTCAGTGGGCTTCTGACGTACGCGCGCGCCTCTTAGCGATCACGTGACAGCGGCAGTCAGAGCGTAGTTAGAAACAAACGGAAGCTCCGGAATCTCTCTCCTCCTCTCGCCCTCCCCCTGAAAGAGAGGCGTACAGACAGACAGACAGACAGACAGACATGGGCTGAACAGAAACACAGACACAGACACAGCAGAACAGAATAGGAGGAAAAGAGAAGAAGAACTACTACTACTACTACTACTACTGCTGCTGCTGCTGCTGCTCCTGCTGCGACTGCGACGACGACGAAGACGACGACCAGTAGGAGGAGGAGAACAAGAACAAGAAGAAAAAGGACAACAACAACAACAACAACAACAACAGCAACAACAATAACAACAACAACAGCAGCAGCAGCAAGAACATCAACAAGAACAACAACAAAAACAGCAACAGCAAGAACAACAACAGCAGCAGCAGCAATAACAACAACAGTAACAATAGCAGCAGCAGCAGCAGCAATAACAACAACAGTAACAATAGCAGCTGCAGCAGCAGCAATAACAACAACAGTAACAATAGCAGCTGCAGCAGCAGCAATAACAACAACAGTAACAATAGCAGCAGCAGCAGCAATTACAACAACAGTAACAACAGCAGCTGCAGCAGCAATAACAACAACAGTAGCAGCAGCAGCAGCAATAACAACAACAGTAACAATAGCAGCTGCAGCAGCAATAACAACAACAGTAACAATAGCAGCTGCAGCAGCAATAGCAACAGTAACAATAGCAGCTGCAGCAGCAGCAATAACAACAGTAACAATAGCAGCTGCAGCAGCAGCAATAACAACAACAGTAACAATAGCAGCTGCAGCAGCAATAGCAACAAGAACAAGTGGGAGGAAGAGGAAGAGCACAAGGGGAAGGAGGTGATGGAGGGAAGCACTGGGGAAGGGGGGGGGGACTGACAGATGTCTACAGCAAGTACAACAACAGCAACAACAACAACAACAACAACAACAACATGCTGATGACCACACATCTTAGGCAATCACCATTTGCTTGCTTTTCATCCTAGCTGCCCTGTTTTGCTATTTTGTTTTGAATATTTCTCTTTTTCTCTCTTTTTTTTCCTTTTGTGTGTGTGTGTGTGGGGGGGGGGGGGGTTGGTTGTTGTTGTTGCTTTTTTGGGGGGTTGGGTTTTTTCTTTCTCCCTCTCCCTGTTCTTTTGATTTCAGGTCAGATGTTTATGTGTATCCTGACGGCTGCAGGGGTAGATGGGTGACGGGGTCAGGGCGGGACAGAGGGGGGGGGGAGTGGCTGGTAGATGGGTGACAGGGTCAGGGCGGGACAGAGGGAGGGAGGGAGTGGCTGGTAGATGGGTGACGGGGTCAGGGCGGGACAGAGGGGGGGGGGAGTGGCTGGTAGATGGGTGACGGGGTCAGGGCGGGACAGAGGGGGGGGGGAGTGGCTGGTAGATGGGTCAGGGGGTCAGGGCGGGACAGAGGGGGGGAGTGGCTGGTAGATGGGTGACGGGGTCAGGGCGGGACAGAGGGGGGAGTGGCTGGTAGATGGGTGACGGGGTCAGGGCGGGACAGAGGGGGGGAGGGAGTGGCTGGTAGATGGGTGACGGGGTCAGGGCGGGACAGAGGGGGGGGGGAGTGGCTGGTAGATGGGTGACGGGGTCAGGGCGGGACAGAGGGGGGGAGTGGCTGCAGGGGTAGATGGGTGACGGGGTCAGGGCGGGACAGAGGGGGGGGGTGGTAGATGGGTGACGGGGTCAGGGCGGCACAGAGGGGGGGGGGGAGTGGCTGGTAGATGGGTGACGGGGTCAGGGCGGGACAGAGGGGGGGGGAGTGGCTGGTAGATGGGTGACGGGGTCAGGGCGGGACAGAGGGGGGGGGAGTGGCTGGTAGATGGGTGACGGGGTCAGGGCGGGACAGAGGGGGGGGGGGAGTGGCTGGTAGATGGGTGACGGGGTCAGGGCGGGACAGAGGGGGGGGGGAGTGGCTGGTAGATGGGTGACGGGGTCAGGGCGGGACAGAGGGGGGGGGAGTGGCTGGTAGATGGGTGACGGGGTCAGGGCGGGACAGAGGGGGGAGTGGCTGCAGCCGTGATGCTGACTCTCAACTTGTAGGGGGCAGGTTTCCCAAACGCTGACGGAGACAAAGAAGAATGTTCATGCTGTCCCTGGTTCGTCTCGTCACTAGGGGGATTACAAGAGACTGGGGGCAGGATTAATTTTGAAGAGACGTGTCCGGGAACGGCATGTTTCGTCCCCCACCCCCACCCCCCCACCCCTCACTCTCTCTCTCTCTCTCTCTCTCTCTCTCTCTCTCTCTCTCTCTCTTCTCCCCATCCTCCTCCCCCTACCTTCCATCTTTTCTGCTGGTTCGTGCAGAGTCACACACACGCAACCTACGCTATCACTAATGCATGCAGACAAACAACACACCTGCACACGTGAAGGGAAAGAGAGGAAAAGAGAGAGGGTGGCAGGTAGAAACACAAAAAGGGAAGAAAGGAGAGAGAGAGAAAGGGAGAGAGAGGGGAGGAGAAAGGGGGAGAAAGAGGGAGAGAAAGTAAAAAAGAGAGAGTGGGTGAGTGAGAGAAAGAGATAGAGGAAAAGAGAGAGAAAAAGAACAGACAGATAGCAGTAATGGAAACAAAGTCTCGTGCATCCTAATTCTACAAAAAAAAAGTCCTAACCAATTTATATATCTTCGTTTAAACCAAAGGCTTCGTTCCCCCATCGTGTGTCCCCGTTGGGAACATCCCTTACTTCGGTTCTAGAAGACCTCTCTGTACCCCGCGTCTCCACCCTGCATCTGGCTCATTCAGACAGCTCTTGCAGACAGGCTTAAAACGCTGCCAGGGGCTTACCTCAATGCGGGACACTGCCCGGGCCCAAACTGCCGGGCATTACGGTAAATCCCAGGGGAGGGATCCCTGCTTTCAGCCTCTCTGCCAAGAGGATTAACTTGGCGGGGATTCCTTCCTCTTTCTGGGGCATGCGGTCAGTGGGGGGTAGGTTCCTTGTCGTTATCATGTCTTGTCTGGTGTGTAGTCTCTTAGTGAGATGTTGGAGAGGGGGAGGGGGGGCAGTTTGGTCAAGAAGGCAGTCTGCAGGATTTGGTTCGGTTGTGTTTTTTTTTCCGTTTGTTTGCCCGCCCCCTCTTGATAGGGCTTCCCATGTATTGTGGCCCAAGGCCGATCTACATTGAAACGCTCGAGTCCTCTCTTTTACTTTCAGATGGGGATTTTTTGTTTTTTTAAACATTGACACATTAAAACGAAATCCCACAATCATACATGTTACTGTTGCTGCTGCTACTGTTGATATTCATACGAAGAACCAGAACAGAAATACTACCACCACCACCAACGCCATGTCTGCTGCTGTCCTAGCTACTCGTCCTGCAATGACATCTACATCTGCCAACAACTGCAACATTAATCACTACCTCCAGCAGGACCAAACGGTGACGTGGAGTAATCCACAGCCAGTGTCCTCGTACCGTATTTCACTGGGGAACACAAGTTTCAATTTCCCAAGGAGGCGTCACTGCGTTCGGACAAATCCATATATGCTACACCACATCTGCTAGGCGGAGGCCTGACCAGCAGCATAACCCAACGCCCTTAGTGGGACCTTAAGTGCGTGCTTAGTGGGGCCTTAAGTGCGTGCTTAGTGGGGCGTTAAGTGCGTACTTAGTGGGGCCTTAAGTGCGTGCTTAGTGGGGCCGGTAATGCGTGCTTAGTGGGGCCTTAAGTGCGTGCTTAGTGGGGCCTTAAGTGTGTGCTTAGTGGGGCGTTAAGTGCGTACTTAGTGGGGCCTTAAGTGCGTGCTTAGTGGGGCCGGTAATGCGTGCTTAGTGGGGCCTTAAGTGCGTGCTTAGTGGGGCCTTAAGTGTGTGCTTAGTGGGGCGTTAAGTGCGTACTTAGTGGGGCCTTAAGTGCGTGCTTAGTGGGGCCGGTAATGCGTGCTTAGTGGGGCCTTAAGTGCGTGCTTAGTAGGGCCTTAAGTGCGTGCTTAGTGGGGCCTTAAGTGCGTGCTTAGTGGGGCCGGTAATGCGTGCTTAGTGGGGCCTTAAGTGCGTGCTTAGTGGGGCCTTAAGTGTGTGCGTAGTGGGGCCTTAAGTGCGTGCTTAGTGGGGCCTTAAGTGCGTGCTTAGTGGGGCCTTAAGTGCGTGCTTAGTGGGGCCTTAAGTGCGTGCTTAGTAGGGCCTTAAGTGCGTGCTTAGTGGGGCCTTAAGTGCGTGCTTAGTGGGGCCTTAAGTGTGTGCGTAGTGGGGCCTTAAGTGCGTGCTTAGTAGGGCCTTAAGTGCGTGCTTAGTGGGGCCTTGAGTGCGTGCTTAGTAGGGCCTTAAGTGCGTGCTTAGTAGGGCCTTAAGTGCGTGCTTAGTAGGGCCTTAAGTGCGTGCTTAGTAGGGCCTTAAGTGCGTGCTTAGTGGGGCCTTAAGTGCGTGCTTAGTGGGGCCTTAAGTGCGTGCTTAGTAGGGCCTTAAGTGCGTGCTTAGTAGGGCCTTAAGTGCGTGCTTAGTGGGGCCTTAAGTGCGTGCTTAGTAGGGCCTTGAGTGCGTGCTTAGTGGGGCCTTAAGTGCGTGCTTAGTGGGGCCTTAAGTGCGTGCTTAGTAGGGCCTTAAGTGCGTGCTTAGTAGGGCCTTAAGTGCGTGCTTATATATTTGTGTACCTGTCAGAGTGGATTTCTTCTACAGAATTTTACCAGAGGACAACACTCTAGTTGCCATGGGTTCTTTTTCAGTGCACCAAGTGCGTGCTACACATGGGACCTCGGTTTATCGTCTCATCCGAATGACTAGACACTCAGTTTGATTTTCCAGTCACGGGAACGCTGAAGAAGATTTTCCAGTCATGGGAACGCTGAAGATTTTCCAGTCATGGGAACGCTGAAGAAGATTTTCCAGTCATGGGAACGCTGAAGAAGATGTGACAGTCATGGGAACGCTGAAGATTTTCCAGTCATGGGAACGCTGAAGAAGATTTTCCAGTCACGGGAACGCTGAAGAAGATTTTCCAGTCATGGGAACGCTGAAGATTTTCCAGTCATGGGAACGCTGAAGAAGATTTTCCAGTCATGGGAACGCTGAAGATTTTCCAGTCATGGGAACGCTGAAGAAGATTTTCCAGTCATGGGAACGCTGAAGATTTGACAGTCATGGGAACGCTGAAGAAGATTTTCCAGTCATGGGAACGCTGAAGAAGATTTTCCAGTCACAGGAACGCTGAAGAAGATTTTCCGTTCATGGGAACGCTGAAGATTTTACAGTCATGGGAACGCTGAAGATTTGACAGTCATGGGAACGCTGAAGAAGATTTTCCAGTCATGGGAACGCTGAAGAAGATTTTCCAGTCATGGGAACGCTGAAGATTTTCCAGTCATGGGAACGCTGAAGAAGATTTTCCAGTCATGGGAACGCTGAAGAAGATTTTCCAGTCACAGGAACGCTGAAGAAGATTTTCCGTTCATGGGAACGCTGAAGATTTTACAGTCATGGGAACGCTGAAGATTTGACAGTCATGGGAACGCTGAAGATTTGACAGTCATGGGAACGCTGAAGAAGATTTTCCAGTCATGGGAACGCTGAAGATTTTCCAGTCATGGGAACGCTGAAGAAGATTTTCCAGTCATGGGAACGCTGAAGAAGATTTTCCTGTCACAGGAACGCTGAAGAAGATTTTCCGTTCATGGGAACGCTGAAGATTTTCCAGTCATGGGAACGCTGAAGAAGATTTTCCAGTCATGGGAACGCTGAAGATTTTCCAGTCATGGGAACGCTGAAGAAGATTTTCCAGTCATGGAAACGCTGAAGAAGATTTTCCAGTCATGGGAACGCTGAAGAAGATTTTCCAGTCATGGGAATGCTGAAGATTTTCCAGTCATGGAAACGCTGAAGAAGATTTTCCAGTCATGGAAACGCTGAAGAAGATTTTCCGGTCATGGGAACGCTACAGATTTTCCAGTCATGGGAACGCTGAAGAAGATTTTCCGGTCATGGAAACCCTGAAGAAGATTTTCCAGTCATGGAAACGCTAAGGAAGATTTTACAGTCATGGAAACGCTGAAGATTTTACAGTCATGGAAACGCTAAGGAAGATTTTCCAGTCATGGGAACGCTGAAGAAGATTTTCCGGTCATGGGAACGCTGAAGAACATTTTACAGTCATGGGAACGCTGTAGATTTTCCAGTCATGGGAACGCTGAAGAAGATTTTCCAGTCATGGGAACGCTGAAGAAGATTTTCCAGTCACAGGAACGCTGAAGAAGATTTTCCGTTCATGGGAACGCTGAAGATTTTCCAGTCATGGGAACGCTGAAGATTTGACAGTCATGGGAACGCTGAAGAAGATGTGACAGTCATGGGAACGCTGAATATTTTACAGTCATGGGAATGCTGAAGATTTTCCAGTCATGGAAACGCTGAAGAAGATGTGACAGTCATGGGAACGCTGAAGAAGATTTTCCAGTCATGGGAACGCTGAAGAAGATGTGACAGTCATGGGAACGCTGAAGATTTTACAGTCATGGGAACGCTGAAGATTTGACAGTCATGGGAACGCTGAAGATTTTACAGTCATGGGAACGCTGAAGAAGATTTTCCAGTCATGGGAACGCTGAAGAACATTTTACAGTCATGGGAACGCTGAAGAATATTTTACAGTCATGGAAACGCTGAAGAAGATTTTCCAGTCATGGGAACGCTGAAGAAGATTTGACAGTCATGGGAACGCTGAAGAAGATTTTCCAGTCATGGGAACGCTGAAGAAGATTTTCCAGTCATGGAAACGCTGAAGAAGATTTTCCAGTCATGGGAACGCTGAAGAAGATTTTCCGGTCATGGAAACGCTGAAGAAGATTTTCCAGTCATGGAAACGCTGAAGAAGATTTTCCAGTCATGGGAACGCTGAAGAAGATTTTCCAGTCATGGGAATGCTGAAGATTTTCCAGTCATGGAAACGCTGAAGAAGATTTTCCGGTCATGGAAACGCTGAAGAAGATTTTCCGGTCATGGAAACGCTGAAGAAGATTTTCCGGTCATGGGAATGCTACAGATTTTCCAGTCATGGGAACGCTGAAGAAGATTTTCCGGTCATGGAAACCCTGAAGAAGATTTTCCAGTCATGGGAACGCTGAAGATTTTACAGTCATGGAAACGCTAAGGAAGATTTTACAGTCATGGAAACGCTGAAGAAGATTTTCCAGTTACGGGAACGCTGAAGATTTTCCAGTCATGGGAACGCTGAAGATTTTCCAGTCATGGGAACGCTGAAGAAGATTTTCCAGTCATGGGAACGCTGAAGATTTTCCAGTCATGGGAACGCTGAAGAAGATTTTTCAGTCATGGGAACGCTGAAGAAGATTTTCCAGTCAAACTCGGGAGAAAAGGCGAGTCCTCAATACGGACCAAATCATCATTGCTGTCCACAGAGGCGTGACACGCACCCTGTAAGCTAGCTGAACTGCGTGAAGAAGCAGTCGGGTGTTACTGGCCGATTTCTGTAACGGCGAGCTCCATATGTGACAGAACGGTTGTTCAGACGAGGCGTGACGGTTTCGCGTTACACAGGCAGTAAGTAAAGTAGACGAAAAAGTAGGTGGTAGTCAGGGAAATAGTGAAACGATGTGCAGAGAGATAAACTGGGTCAAACGGTATGACACAACTGTAACTACGGGAAAAGGTGTGCAGCTCACAAATCTTCATCTGTTTTGTATCATCCACCATTAATCTCTCTCTCTCTCTCTCTCTCTCTCTCTCTCTCTCTCTCTCCCAGAAACAGGAGAGACTCACATGGACCATTTAAACCAGTAATGAACCGACTAATGTCAAAACAAGGTCGGTGCGTTGATAGCACTGTTGTCAAGCAGTTCTTATTCTGTCCGGTGGAATTCGTAAGTGTGCACAGTCCCCATAGTAATTATGTGCACAGTCCTATAGTAATCATGTGCACAGTCCCATAGTAATTGTGTGCACAGTCCCATAATGATCATGTGCACAGTCCCATAGTAATTATGTGCACAGTCCCATAGTAATTGTGTGCACAGTCCCATAATGATCATGTGCACAGTCCCATAATGATCATGTGCACAGTCCCATAATGATCATGTGCACAGTCCCATAGTAATTGTGT
>NC_134897.1:3173664-3181164 GCF_041734735.1 Babylonia areolata
AATCTGATGAGCTGTTGTTGTGTGTGACGCCACCATGACACGTCACAGCGTAAAGGGAGAAGAAAAAGAACAAAGAGAAGTGATGGCAGGCTTCAGATGAAGCTGTCATTCTGGGCAATGGAAAAATAGGCTTTTTAAGGATATTTTGCGTCTGTTAACGCGCAGGTCATATCCGATTTCGTTCTTGATTGACGTGTTATTCTTTTCCTTTTGCTCATGTGGCATATTTATGTGATCATGGGGGTTTAAATTCTGAAATCAAAGTATTGAAGTGATAGTAAAGTATGTAAAATTGTGGAAAAAAATAAAAATCGGGATATTTCCCTAACCTTTTTTCCCAAAGACCCTTTTTATTTCTTTGTTTTGTGGGACGTTGAAGATAAAGGAAAAGAAAGAAAGAAATGAAAATGGAAAGGAAAGAAGAAAGAAAAGGAAGCAAAAAAGAAATAACAAAGAAAGAAAATAATCAAGAAAAAAAAAGAAAAGACAAATACAGAAGAAGCAAAAGAAAGAAAGAAAGAATAAACCCGATAAGTTGTAGACCACGTAGCATTGCCATCAAAGAACTTCTAATATTTAAGGTTATAATTTCAAGACACAATGTCAACACGAAGTGAGTCATAGAATTTCACGTCCTCATTCCAGCCAGTAACGGCCTCTTTGAACGGCTGTTGTCAAACTAAATTAGCAATGGAAATGGGACCTCTTTCTCTCTCTCTCTCTCTCTCTCTCTCTCTCTCTCCGCTTATATATATTTATACTTGTTTGCACAATGTTCATGTGAACCCCTTCACGTGGGGCTGGGGCCTATATGTGAATAAACCATTCCGTTCCGTTCTCTCTCTCTCTCTCTCTCTCTCGCTCTCTCTGGCTGTGTTTTTTATCCATTACTTTCAATGTGGAATACATATTGTAATCTAAACTCTCTTTTTTTTCTGTGGATATTAACGTCACATGCAAGTGCAAGGGCATGCTTGACTACTTGCGAGTGCACGTGGGTGTATCTGTCTGTGCACACGTGAGTGTGTGCGTGAGTGCGTGTGTGTGTGTGTTTAAGTGCATAGGAGTGCCTGTGCACGTGCGTGTGTGTGTTTGTATGAACGAACCCGTAAGGGGTAGGTGGATTATTTCTCATTTTCATCATATCAAAACCAAAACTCAGGGGATGGAGAAGGGGGTGTAGTATGAAGACAGAAAAGAAGACAATGCAGATTCACAATAATATTGCACGTAAATGTCGGTGTTTACCTCACGGACAGTTATCGTATCTACAGCGCCTCTGCTTCCGTCTTTCAATCAGTTCTTGATTGATTTCTATTTCTTGATCATTTACATAGCCTGGAAAAATTGAAATTCATTTCGGTTACCTGTGCTTTACTTGTCTGGGTGATACATGGTCTGCAGGTTATCACAAACAACCCTGGTTTCATGTGTGTGTGTGTGTGTGTGTGTGTGAGTGTGTGTGTATGTATGTATGTATGTATGTATATGTGTGTGTGTGTGTGTGTGTGTTGTAAATGATGTGGCAGTATTATCAGAGAATTTGGTTTGTTTGTGGCTTTTTTTTAAATTCCTTTACTTTAGATCGTATGTGTTATTATGTGTTGTTCCTGTAATGTTCTTCGCAGTAACGTTATTTCTTTGTATCATGTTTCTGTAGCTGCTCTTTGTTGATGGGAGTGAATTTTGACAATGCGGACAAAATGATTTTGCGGGGTTTTTTGTTTGTCTACAGCAAAATCGTCAATTTTGATGAATCACTATAAAAATTACAGTCTCCACACTAACTGCGGCCAAGGCACTGCATGAATTAAATCGTTTTCTTCGTTAACTCAGAGCTGAGAGACGCAGGATGGTTGAATTGTCAGGTTATTTGCCTGTACAATAGAGTGGGCATCAGAAAATATGACAAGAGAGGCAAGGCCTTCAAGACTCACTTGTGATACACTTTTTTTTTTAATCTAATCGTTAAAATGTGTTCTGTATTTGTTATTATAAAGCTTCGGGTTAAAAGAAAAAGAAAAAAAAAGTCCTAACAGCAGATTCGAACCCCACGTGTTCGGGTGAGAAGAAACTCTTTCCCATTACACTGTCGTGGCTACTGAACTGACATTCAAAAATATAATATCTAAACATGCTTTTTTAAAGGGCGATAAATCGATTGCGGTATTCGCAGTGAGAACGCTGTTTAAATCATATTATTCTAGTGTATCTTGGGCATTCAAAAAATCTTTAAGAGCAATTAAAAATTCTTTTTAAGTCCGCGGTAAAAGAGACGTGGCTATCGCCGCGATCACATTGCAACATTTAGCCGTTTACACAAGTGAGTCAAAAATACTACAATAATAAACGTCTGTCGACATCAGTGGAATCGCATTCACACATTCTGTCTTTTTTTTTAAGATTTGAATACAAAAAGAGAACCAGAGTTGAGAGAGACACAGAGACAAAGAGGCAGAGACAGAGAGAGAGAGATAACCTGTGACGTGGTGTGAGTGTGAGAGTATGTGGGTGGGTGTCTGTGTGTCTGTGAACGCATGCGTGTGTGTGCTGTGAACGTGCGTGCGCAGACGAGTTTAATCCGAAAAAAAAATCAAAACAAAACAAAACAGAGGGAAACCTCAAGCAAACACCAGTTCAACACGTCAGGTACACGCCACGTCAAATTCCCCTCCAGACCATTAATGCACCGCGGAACTTTTTTCTTTTTCTTATTTCTTTTTTCTTTTTTCGCTGACGTGGAATATTAAATTCCGATCAGATGAACGATGAAGGATGTCAACCCATTAACCCCTGTCCTCCATCCTAGCCACAACCCAAAAGTGGAAGAAAAAAATACATAAAGGTAAAATAAAATAAAAATAAAAAGTCGCGTCCCCTGAATCTGCACAGTGGGAGGCAGGCCTGGCACGGCAGAAAACGACCCAAGCCCAGTTACCGAATTTATTGGACAATCTGCAGAGAACCGGAGAATCAATATGCCGGACTTGAAGAAATAATGGGGGAAAAAATGAAACAATAAAAGTGATAGTGAATCATAATGTATATCATAAGCGAGAAAGAGTAAAACTGAAAAAAAAAATTATTATTATTATCGTAATAATCGTAAAACACGCGAGGCGGAAATAAGGAAGACAGATAGACAGAGAGATAGATACAGACTCATTTGACAGAAACATACAAACTGGGAGAGACAGGAGGACAGACAGACAGACAGACAGACACAGAGAGACAGACACGGAGAGGAACAACAGGCATACCGACAGACAACCAGCCAAACAAACAGACAGAGAGACGGGCAGCAAGCATGCAGAGGCAGAGAGAATCGGTCTCCAGCTACTGGCATCAGAAACACCGCTTCCGAAACAAACCGCGTGCAAACGAGACCACCCCGATGGTGCCAGCCTGGTAACGCTTGGCAAGTCATCCTGTCCAACCTCCCCGCCCCCTTCATCCGAGAGTTGTGGGTGAGACAATAAGACAGAAAAACCGTGGCTAAAAAGACAGAGGGTTTGGGGGAAAGAGATAAGATATGAATGCGTCTGTCTTTAGCGGTGGGGGGGGGAAAGAGATGAGATATGAACGCGTCTGTCTTTAGCGGTGTGGGGGAAAGAGATGAGATATGAATGCGTCTGTCTTTAGCGGTGCGGGGGAAAGAGATAAGATATGAATGCGTCTGTCTTTAGCGGTATAGGGAAAGAGATAAGATATGAATGCGTCTGTCTTTAGCGGTATAGGGAAAGAGATAAGATATGAATGCGTCTGTCTTTAGCGGTATAGGGAAAGAGATGAGATATGAATGCGTCTGTCTTTAGCGGTGTAGGGGAAAGAGATAAGATATGAATGTGTCTGTCTTTAGCGGTGTGGGGGAAAGAGATAAGATATGAATGCGTCTGTCTTTAGCGGTGGGGGGGGGAAAGAGATAAGATATGAATGCGTCTGTCTTTAGCGGTGGGGGGGAAAGAGATGAGATATGAATGCGTCTGTCTTGAGCGGTGGGAGGGAAAGAGATGAGATATGAATGTGTCTGTCTTTAGCGGTGGGGGGGGGGGAAAGAGATAAGATATGAATGCGTCTGTCTTTAGCGGTGGGGGGGGGGGAAGAGATGAGATATGAATGTGTCTGTCTTTAGCGGTGGGGGGGGGAAAGAGATAAGATATGAATGCGTCTGTCTTTAACGGTGTGGGGGAAAGAGATGAGATATGAATGCGTCTGTCTTTAGCGGTGGGGGGGAAAGAGATGAGATATGAATGCGTCTGTCTTGAGCGGTGGGAGGGAAAGAGATGAGATATGAATGCGTCTGTCTTTAGCGGTGGGGGGGAAAGAGATGAGATATGAATGCGTCTGTCTTGAGCGGTGGGAGGGAAAGAGATGAGATATGAATGTGTCTGTCTTTAGCGGTGGGAGGGAAAGAGATGAGATATGAATGTTTCTGTCTTTAGCTGTGTGGGGGAAAGAGATGAGATATGAATGTGTCTGTCTTTAGCGGTGGGAGGGAAAGAGATGAGATATGAATGTGTCTGTCTTTAGCGGTGGGAGGGAAAGAGATGAGATATGAATGCGTCTGTCTTTAGCGGTGGGGGGGAAAGAGATGAGATATGAATGCGTCTGTCTTGAGCGGTGGGAGGGAAAGAGATGAGATATGAATGCGTCTGTCTTGAGCGGTGGGAGGGAAAGAGATAAGATATGAATGTTTCTGTCTTTAGCGGTGTGGGGGAAAGAGATGAGATATGAATGCGTCTGTCTTTAGCGGTATAGGGAAAGAGATGAGATATGAACGCGTCTGTCTTTAGCGGTGTGGGGGGGGAAAGAGATGAGATATGAATGTGTCTGTCTTTTGCGGTGTGGGGGAAAGAGATAAGATATGAATGTGTCTGTCTTTAGCGGTGTGGGGGGGGAAAGAGATGAGATATGAATGTGTCTGTCTTTAGCGGTGTGGGGAAAGAGATGAGATATGAACGCGTCTGTCTTTAGCGGTGTGGGGGAAAAAGATAAGATATGAATGTGTCTGTCTTTAGCGGTGGGGGGGAAAGAGATGAGATATGAATGTGTCTGTCTTTAGCGACGGGAGGGAAAGAGATAAGATATGAATGCGTCTGTCTTTAGCGGTGTCGGGGGGAAAGAGATAAGATATGAATGCGTCTGTCTTTAGCGGTGAAGTGGAAAGAGATGAGATATGAATGTGTCTGTCTTTAGCGGTGTGGGGGAAAGAGATGAGATATGAACGCGTCTGTCTTTAGCGGTATAGGGAAAGAGATAAGATATGAATGTGTCTGTCTTTAGCGGTGTTGGGGAAAGAGATAAGATATGAATGTGTCTGTCTTTAGCGGTGCGGGGGAAAGAGATAAGATATGAATGCGTCTGTCTTTAGCGGTGCGGGGGAAAGAGATGAGATATGAATGCGTCTGTCTTTAGCGGTGCGGGGGAAAGAGATAAGATATGAATGCGTCTGTCTTTAGCGGTGCGGGGGAAAGAGATAAGATATGAATGTGTCTGTCTTTAGCGGTGTGGGGGAAAGAGATAAGATATGAATGCGTCTGTCTTTAGCGGTGCGGGGGAAAGAGATGAGATATGAACGCGTCTGTCTTTAGCGGTATAGGGAAAGAGATAAGATATGAATGCGTCTGTCTTTAGCGGTATAGGGAAAGAGATAAGATATGAATGCGTCTGTCTTTAGCGGTGCGGGGGAAAGAGATAAGATATGAATGTGTCTGTCTTTAGCGGTGCGGGGGAAAGAGATAAGATATGAATGCGTCTGTCTTTAGCGGTGCGGGGGAAAGAGATAAGATATGAATGCGTCTGTCTTTAGCGGTGTGTGGGGGGAAAGAGATGAGATATGAACGCGTCTGTCTTTAGCGGTATAGGGAAAGAGATAAGATATGAATGCGTCTGTCTTTAGCGGTGTGTGGGGGAAAGAGATGAGATATGAATGTGTCTGTCTTTAGCGGTATAGGGAAAGAGATGAGATATGAATGTGTCTGTCTTTAGCGGTGGGAGGGAAAGAGATGAGATATGAATGTGTCTGTCTTTAGCGGTGCGGGGGGGAAAGAGATGAGATATGAATGTGTCTGTCTTTAGCGGTATAGGGAAAGAGATGAGATATGAACGCGTCTGTCTTTAGCGGTGGGGGGGAAAGAGATGAGATATGAACGTGTCTGTCTTTAGCGGTGGGGGGGAAAGAGATGAGATATGAATGTGTCTGTCTTTAGCGGTGTGGGGGAAAGAGCGGGATGGGGTGGCGAGGGGCATTAAGGTGTGCGTGGTGTGTGTGTGTGTGTGTGTGTGTGTGTGTGTGTGTGTGTGTGTGTTGTAAATGATGTGGCAGTATTTTCAGAGAACTTGGTTTTGTTTTGGCTTTTTTTTTTTTTTTTTAATTTTCGATATTCCTTTACCAAAGGCAACATGTATCGTTGCCAGAATGCTCCACGAACACACCTACAGACACTAATGACGTCCAGTGCTGAGTTATGGTGTGTTTGGAAATGAAAAACAGCAAATATTCTACAGAACACTAGAATCAGACAAAAGTGAATGAGTCGAATGATGTCGCTATTGCTCCAGGAGAAAACACGAGTCATACATGGTTACATGTCTGTCTGTGAGCATGTGTGCGTGCCTGAAATTTGATTGAATGACAGCGTTCGGTGGGTTATGGTAACCAGAACATACCCAGCATGCACACACCCGAAAACGGAGTATGGCTGCCTACATGGCGAAGTAAAAAAAAAAAAAAAAAAAACGTAACGATCAAACACGTAAAATGTTACATGTCTGTCCCAGTGTGTATGTGTGTGTGCCTTAAAATCTGATTGAATGATACAGGAAACGAAATGATGAGCGCCCAATGGCATCCGTCAGTCGCCTCTACCCAGGTAGGCAGCCTGTTGTGTAAATGACCCCGTGTTTGTAAAGCGCTTAGAGCTTGGTCTCCGACCGAGGATAGGCGCTGTATGAGTATCAATATCATCATCATCATCTTTTTCTTCTTCTTCTTTTTCTTTCTTTCTTTTTTCCCCCTCAGATCGTGTGGCGGAAGCTGCCCAACCCCAACCCCCTGACCATCGGCCTGGACACCTGGGTGGAGGACCGACGCCTGCACGTGGAGCACGTGCACAAGCACAACCAGTGGAACCTCATCATCGAGCACGTGACCTCGGAGGACGAGGGTGACTACGAGTGCCAGGTCAGCAGGAAGGAACGCAGTCTGCGACAGGTGGTCACGCTGGAGGTCATCGGTGAGTGCGGCTGGCACCGCCCCTTCCTTCTGCACAGTCTGTGTGTGTGGTGCTGGTGGTGATGGTGGTGGTGGTGGTGGTGGTGGTGATGGTGGTGGTAGTGGTGGTGGTGGTAGTGGTAGTGGTGGTGATGGTGGTGGTGGTGGTGGTGGTAGTGGTGGTGGTGGTAGTGGTAGTGGTGGTGATGGTGGTGGTGGTGATGGTGGTGGTGGTGGTGGTGATAGTGGTGGTAGTGGTGGTGGTGGTGGTGGTGGTGATGGTGGTA
>NC_134897.1:3201164-3203664 GCF_041734735.1 Babylonia areolata
AGGTATACAGCTTCAAGCCTATTCACAAGGTACACAGCTTCAAGCCTATTCACAAGGTACACAGCTTCTGGCCCATTCACAAGGTACACAGCTTCTGGCCCATTCACAAGGTACACAGCTTCTGGCCCATTCACAAGGTACACAGCTTCAAGCCTATTCACAAGGTACACAGCTTCAAGCCTATTCACAAGGTACACAGCTTCAAGTCTATTCACAATGTATACAGCTTCAAGTCTATTCACAAGGTATACAGCTTCAAGTCTATTCACAAGGTATACAGCTCGGCTTGAAGTTGTGAACCTTGTGAATGGAGAGAGTTACCACTGCTTTCTATCTGTTAAGCATTTGTTCCCCTGACCTGGTTGTTCAGTCGTTTTAAAGTAGTTCCGATGTTGTCTGTCATATGATTCAGTCGTCTTTTGATTGGTTGTTCTGTCTGTCTGCCAGCCGGCTCCATGATGCTGGAGAACCGTGCTGTGGGCTGTCTGCCACGTGACCTGGCCACCCTGCTGCTGGTCACACTCACATCCCTCTGTCACTATCTCATCACGTGACCGTCACTTCTCCGTCTGCACGTGCAACAGGTCAAACTTCCAACAACAACAAAACTGTAGCTTCGAGTGTGGTGACTGACATCTGCGCTGTTTGTTTCTGTGCACAACACGGCCACAGTGTGATAGTGGGAAGTGTCCAGAAAGAAGCGCTGTTTCACATGGACTTTGTTAACCAGGATTACCAAGGGTTCAGCCCTTCAAGGGTTCAACGAAGAAAGAATTTGTGAGTCAGGGTAAACAGAAGTTCAACGTTGTACCGTTATGGTAAGAAAGAAAGAATTTGTGAGTCAGGATTTACCAGGAGTTCAACGTTGTACCGTTATGGTAAGAAAGAAAGAATTTGTGAGTCAGGATTTACCAGGAGTTCAACGTTGTACCGTTATGGTAAGGAGGAAAAGTGTGCTCAAGTATCGACGACACGCAACGCAGGTCAGTCGCCGTCAAGACATGACATTTCAGCGCAGTGATGTGGTCAACTGACCCCTGTTCCAGCAGTCACCAGTGTCTGTGACAGGACTTTGAACACACCCTTCCTGCAAATCAATCACTGCTTCGCTCCCTTCAGCGTCACGTGTTGGAGAACCATGCTGACGACGTGAGAGTTCTGTGCATGATACAGGGTTGGGGAAAGTGCCGATGAATTCAACTTTAAACCACATAGGATACAGGAAGCAACGACAGATATTTTGGATGTGTGAATTTGACAGATTTTTTGTGACAGACTTCATTGGTGTGACTTCGTCCATCGTGTGATACAACAGATTGTTTGGGAATTGTTCACTGACGTCACGTCAGGCTGAAAACAACAGGCGGTGGACAGCATGCACGGTCATTTTCTTCTTCATCTTCTCCTCTTACTCTTTTACTTCTTCTGTTTCTTCCCTCGTCTCTTCTCTTCGTCATCACTCATTTGTCACTGAACTCTTATTTGTTGGAAAGAAGCTCTCCTTACTCTCCTGCTCTTTTTCTTCTCTTTTTCACTGTCATCGTCATCTCCACCAGTTCCTTCCGACTCTTCTTCGTCCTCCTTTTTCTCTTTCTTCTTCTTGCTTTTCTTGTTGTTGTTGTTGTTGTTGTTGTTGTTGTTGTTCTTCTTCTTCTTCTTCTTCTTCTTCTTCTTCTTCTTCATCATCATCATCATCTTCTTCTTCTTCTTCTTCTTCGTCGTCGTCTTCTTCCTATTATTATTATTATCGTTATCATCATTATCATCATCTTCTTCTTCTTCTTCTTCTTCTTCTTCTTCTTCTTCTTCTTCTTCGTCTTCTTCCTATTATTATTATTATTATTATTATCGTTATCATCATCATCATTATCATCATTACTATTACTATTTTTGTCGTTGTTTCCTTTCCTTTCATTTTCTTTTCCTTCTATTCCTACCACTTTCCCTCTCTTCCTCTCTTCCTCTCTTCTTCTTCTTTTTCTCCACCCCCACCTCTCCCTTCTAGTCCCCTTCCTTTTTGTACACTTCTTCAGCTGTTCCTACTGTCCTGCCCAACACAACGTGTTGCATGTCCTGCACCTCGCGTGTCCCAACACTCCGTGTACACTGTGTCCTCCTGGCGTGTTCAGCTTTCTGTTGGTTGTTGGTTGGATTTTTTTCTCTCATTTCAGATACGTCTTGTGTCTTCGTCTTGTCCTCGTGTCTGGACAGACTGTTGTTTCCAGATTCCATACAAATCCCGTGTATTCGTTTGTGGCATGGATTGGTCTTTAATATTTCGTGTAAATACTGTTCATTCGCGGGTGTCTGGGTTTTTTTTTTAACAAACTAATCTGGCCGACTGAAAAAGGACGTGGCCAACGGACATGTCCACACGTCGATGACTTGAGTGTGGTGTGACAATGTGTATGATGAGGTTTAACAGCAGTAATCATCCCCACTAATGAGAGTAGTGGTTATGCTGAATATTTTGATGATCTTTCTGTGTTCAAGAGGGCTC
>NC_134897.1:3208664-3218664 GCF_041734735.1 Babylonia areolata
TGTTTATAATGTTAGACTCTGTGAATCAACGTGTGTGCTGGTGTATATATACAACGCAAACTTGGGACAGAGACACAGAGAGAGAGAGTGTGTGAGTGAGTGTGTGTGAGTGTTTTCACAGCGATTTCACTGTCAAACATTACAGCTTTGACCACGTTTCCCGAAAGAACGGTCCTTGTATGATATTCAGCTTACACTGTGTCCTATCTTACTTTCCAGAATTTGTGAGTTTTTGTCTTCTTAGTAGAGTTCTGTCATTTCTTCTATGTTACGTCAGTCCTATGTGTGCCCGATGTCTTAGAGTTTCTGTTGCAGTGAAAGGTTAGCGTTTTGCTGTCCTGTCTATAAAACTAGGGAACTACGATTTAAAGTAATGTAGACAGTGAATTGTGTTTCTGCGAAACATAGGAACTGTATTTGTTACTGTGATATTTTGGGGTCGTACACCTGACACTGCCAAAGTTGGAAGATATGCATTGACGGAAATATATATAAGATTTTTGAAAAAGGTGCATTGTCGCTGCTTTGAAAGTTGAGAACTGTAGTTATACTAATGTGTTTTGCTGAGGAAACAAACAAGCTGTTTCGACCTTTTTTTTTTTGAACAATCGGTGCATCAGTTGCTTTGGCTTTGGTTCGGCATGTACAGATTCACACACACACACACACACACACACACACACACACACACACACACGCATTATGATCTCTCTTTGCCGCTTCTCTCTCCAACCTTGTGAGGTCACCACGCTAACAGAGTCCAGAAAGGGAAGACATTGTGCGGCTCCCGTCCTGTCCCTCTCAGTGTTACATCACCATTTTTCCTTCTTAACCCTTTCACCGCCAAGCTCGCATTTATGCACAGGCGTGGTAGAGGACCCATATCACTGAAAGGTGACCATTCATTGGTCTGTTATCCATGAACCTACTGCTCTTAATGTTCGGTGGTAGGATAGGTCCATCGCAGGGGGAATCCCCAACTATTGTTAACCACTGTGTTTTCTGTTTTTAAACCACAAGGGAATTTTGTACTCTAAATTGACTGGCGGTGAAAGGGTTAAATGAAATTTCTTTTCCTTCTTAACTGGATTTTTTTTTCTTCTTAACAGGAATTCTCCTTCGACGCTGTCTATTTTTCAGTTTACGCATGCGAGAGCATGAATACGCGTGCGTGCGTGTGTGTGTGTGTGTGTGTGTGTGTGTGTGTGTGAGTGTGCACGCACGCGTGCACGTGGGAGCGTGCGTGACTTTCCGTGTGCATGCCTACGTATTCATGTGTTGGTGTGGGTGTATATGAGTGGCAGTGTGTGTGTGCGCGCGCGAATATTCAAATGTGCGGGTGTGTCATCATGACTATTCGCTAATTTTCATCAACTCCGCTTCAGTTGAACGGATTTATTTAATACATGATTGTTTTTGTATATAAACTGCGAATGTTTTTTTACGTGTACTCACTCTTGTGAATGCAGCCTCCGACTGCTGCTGTTGATGTTGTTCATTTCGTAAATATATCACCAGTGTTTTTTATTAGCTAATTAAGAAACGATTGATATGATCTTGTATTTCATTGGTTAAACAAGAAACGATTGATATGTCCTTGTTTTTCATTAGTTAAACAAGAAACGATTGATATGTCCTTGTATTTCATTAGTTGATTAAGAAACGATTGGTATGTCCTTGTTTTTCATTAGTTAATGAACTAAGAAACGATTGATATGCCCTTGTTTTTCATTAGTTAATGAACTAAGAAACGATTGATATGTCCTTGTTTTTCATTAGTTAATGAACTAAGAAACGATTGATATGTCCTTGTTTTTCATTAGTTAAACCAGAAACGATTGATATGTCCTTGTTTTTCATCAGTTAAACAAGAAACGATTGATATGTCCTTGTATTTCATTAGTTAATCAAGAAATGATTGATATGTCCTTGTTTTTCATTAGTTAATCAAGAAATGATTGATATGTCCTTGTTTTTCATTAGTTAATGAACTAAGAAACGATTGATATGTCCTTGTTTTTCATTAGTTAATGAACTAAGAAACGATTGATATGTCCTTGTTTTTCATTAGTTAATCAAGAAACGATTGATATGTCCTTGATTTTCATTAGTTAATCAAGAAACGGTTGATATGTCCTGGTTTTTCATTAGTTAATGAACTAAGAAACGATTGATATGTCCTTGTTTTTCATTAGTTGATTAAGAAACGATTGATATGTCCTTGTTTTTTTATCAGTTAAAGAACTAAGAAACGATTGATATGTCCTTGTTTTTCATTAGTTGATTAAGAAACGATTGATATGTCCTTTTTTTTATCAGTTAATCAAGAAACGATATATCTCCATGTTCGCCCCTTTTCCAGTACACACAGTTGACAAGGATATAATGGTGTGAAACGTTGGAAGAATGCTCTCGGAAACAGAAGCCATCGTATATGTTCATCCGCGCGGGGTTTTTTTTGTTTGTTTGTTGTTGTTGTTGCTGTTTTTGCATGTGCACGTGCACGTGATCGTGTGTATTGAGAGACCGTGCGTGTGCTACGCCGCGCCGTGGTGCGGGGTTATCAGAGATATTGGAGAAAGTGATGTTCGTAATTGTGTGTTGTGTGCATGGAAGGGTTCGTTTGCGACCCAGGCAGAGACGAATAGATGTGAGTGCTTGTGAATGAGACTCTCAGTGCAAGCGCCCGTGTGTGTGTGTGTGTGTGTGTGTGCGTGCGCGCGTGTGTGTGTGCGAGTGTGCAAATGATTTTCAACAACAACAAAATCTCATTTATTTGTGGAAGGACAACTCGAACTCTGGTTCACAGGTGTAAATTCCCCCGATGTGCAATCACGAATTACGATCACTGTCTATTGACGGTATGTTTGCTGTTGTCGTCGTCGTCGTCGTCGTCGTCGTGGTTGTTGTTGGTCAGTCAGAGAGGATAATGACTGTTTGTGTTTGTTCTCAGGGTGTATTGATGATGACTTGATGAATCGGATTAAATGTTGAGTGGGTATTTTGTGCCTATCTGTGTGTATGTGTGAGGGGTGGGGGGGGGGGTGTGGGCGTGCACTTGCCAGCATTCGTGTGTGTGTGTGTGTGTTTGCGCGCGCGCACGCGTGTGTGGTGTTTGCGTGTGTGTGTGTGTGCGCGCGCGCGTGTGTGTGTGTAGGTGTGTTTGTGTGTGTGTGTGTGTGCATGCTGCGTGCGGTGTGTGTGTGTATGTACGTGTGTGCGTGCATGCATGTGTGGGCATGTGTGTGCGTGTGTATGAATGTGTACGTGTGTGTGAGCGTGTGTGCATATGTATCTCTGTGTGTGCTTTTGTGTGTGTGAGAGAGAGAGAGAGAGAGAGAGAGAGAGAAAGCATTCGTGGGCGTGGGCGTGACTATCTGTGTATGTATGTGTGTGCGCGAGAGAGTGTGTGCGTGTGTATGTGCAGACGCGCGCGAGCCCGCACGCGTGCGCATGTTTGTTCGTGCGGATAAAATGTGTGTGCGCGTGCGCGCGCCGGCATACTGTATGCGTGCTGCCCCTGACAAAAAGCCAGCAGTTAGCCACATCAAGAGGTCAACGTGGAGATTTAGTTGGCGCCCCGGAGTCCGGCATCAATGTTACGTCTGTGCCGGCATTGCCCATCAGCCATCTGTCGGCCACTGTCTGGTCGCCCTTTCTTCCAATGTCTTCTTTGCGTGTGGCCTCGATCGCTTTGTGACGTGCTTGTCTGCCCTGCCACCCCCCACCCACACCCCTACCCACACCCACACATCCCCTACTGGTCTACTGACAGTGATGGCACGGGGTCACAGCCTATTACCTGTGCTGGCCTCACATAACGCGCCGTTATGTGGATGTGCTTCAACAAAGGCTGGAATTAGGAGGCTACGGACATAATATAGTTTACACTACAACACAGGACATGCCAATCATTACAGGAAGATGATTTTGATACAATAACAAAATGAAGGCTTATATAGCGCAGTACCCCTTTTCAGATGGGGCTCACTGCGCTTTACAATAAAACATACAAATTTAAGACTAGTGTCGTAAAATATGTACAAAGTCAACACAGTTTCACATGACACTGGCTAAGATATACATATGTCAGACTAAATGACATAATAAAATAAAAATAATAATAATTTAAATACATTAAAAAAAAATTAAAAGGAAATCTGCACAGGCACCATCACAGCCTCAAATCACACAGGTGCACATCACAGCAAAACAAAGCACATCACATTCACCATTGTCAAAAATAAACACCAGGGAACCAGGTATCACGAAAAACACACCAAAATCATCACAGATACATACAATTCAACGCAAAGAGCACATCCAGCAACAAAAATCACAGCAAGCAGATGCAGATGGAAAATTTTCAGTGAGAAAAGTATAGTTTGAAAAGATATGTTTTGAATGCTCTCTTGAATGCTGGTGTTGGGGTGTAACGGAGGTGTGAGGGCAGTGAATTCCATTGTTTAGGTGCAACAAAAAGAAAAGGAACGTTCACCATAAGTTTTAGTACGAATCTTTGGAATATACAGTGTGCGTTTGTCATTTCAAGAATGGAGTTGTCTGGATTGTGAATGGACAGAAAGTAGATCTGAAAGATAGGACAAGAATCAGTGAAGAAATTGTGACAAAGGACTGAGAGTTTGTATTGTATTCATGCTTGAATGGGGAGCCAGTGAAGGGAAGCAAGCATGGGAGTGATGTGTTGACGCTTCTTACCTTTGAGAGAGAGTCCACAAGTAATGGAAAGGCTTACACTCTATTTCGACGAAGGAGAACCTGTAGATATCATCTATCTTGACTTTAAAAAGGCTTTTGACTCAGTCCCACACGAGAGGCTACTTACCAAACTCGCTACCTATGGAGTATGTGGCTCCATTTTGAAATGGACTAGAAGTTTCCTTAAAGGGCGCACACAGAGAGTGAGGGTAGGGGATGCTAAGTCGGAAAAAGCAGAAGTGCTGAGTGGTATACCCCAGGGTAGCATATTAGGCCCCATCCTCTTTACTGTCTTTATAAACGATATGCCCTCTACATTGCAGAGTATGTGCCACATCTTTGCTGATGATACCAAGAAAATGAACACCGCAAAGGAACACTCCACCATCCAAAATGATATAAACAATAATGAACACCGCAAAGGAACACTCCACCATCCAAAATGATATAAACAATAATGAACACAGCAAAGGAACACTCCACCATCCAAAATGATATAAACAAACTACAAGAGTGGTGAGAGACCTGGAACCTGTTCTTCTGGCAGGCAGAAAGGCCTCAGTCCAAGGGTCATGACCTCTAGAGCAGGCGCGCAAAGTTTGTGTTTCCAACAGAAATGTTATTGGGATGACACACCCTTTCCTCCACCTTTCTTCTTCTTCTTCTTCTGCGTTCGTGGGCTGCAACTCCCACGTTCACTCGTATGCACACGAGTGGGATTTTACGTGTATGACCGTTTTTACCCCGCCATATAGGCAGCCATACTCCGCTTTCGGGGGTATGCATGCTGGGTATGTTCTTGTTTCCATAACCCACCGAACGCTGACATGGATTACAGGATCTTTAACGTGCGTATTTAATCTTCTGCTTGCATATACACACGAAGGGGGTTCAGGCACTAGCAGGTCTGCACATATGTTGACCTGGGAGATCGTAAAAATCTCCACCCTTTACCCACCAGGCGCCGTCACCGTGATTCGAACCCGGGACCCTCAGATTGAAAGTCCAACGCTTTAACCACTTGGCTATTGCGCCCGTCCCTCCGCCTTTCCTCCCTGCCTCATTTGTTCTGTCCCCCCCTGAGTAAAGTCAAACCATCCAGAGCTACGCGTGAAGATGTGAGCGATGTACCTAACTTGAGCGAATGTTCTTATTCACAGGGAGTATCAGTTAACGACATATGAGTTACCAGCGAAGCGGTAAAACAAACTGAAAGAGCTCAAACCTGATAAAGCACAGGGTCTAGACGGTATCCCTCCTCGAATCCTACGGGAAGTGTGTAATGAGATAGCCAGCCCTGTCAGTATTCTGTTCAACACATCTCTTGAGACTGGAATTCTACCCGAGGACTGGAAGACGGCACACACGGGAGGAAAATCATACCCAGGAAACTATCGTCCAGTTTCACGTACCCGTGTATTATGCAAAGTATTAGAAAGTCTAGTGAGAGGAACTATCGTTTCACATTTCACTGATAATGGTCTCTATGTTGATTGCCAGAACGGTTTTAGAAAAAAAAAAGGTCATGTGTGACACAGTTACGACAAGTAATGGAAAGGCTTACACTCTATTTCGACGAAGGGGAACCTGTAGATATCATCTATCTTGACTTTAAAAAGGCTTTTGACTCAGTCCCACACGAGAGGCTACTTACCAAACTCGCTACCTATGGAGTATGTGGCTCCATTTTGAAATGGACTAAAAGTTTCCTTAAAGGGCGCACACAGAGAGTGAGGGTAGGGGATGCTAAGTCGGAAAAAGCAGAAGTGCTGAGTGGTATACCCCAGGGTAGCATATTAGGCCCCATCCTCTTTACTGTCTTTATAAACGATATGCCCTCTACATTGCAGAGTATGTGCCACATCTTTGCTGATGATACCAAGATAATGAACACAGCAAAGGAACACTCCACCATCCAAAATGATATAAACAATAATGAACACAGCAAAGGAACACTCCACCATCCAAAATGATATAAACAATAATGAACACAGCAAAGGAACACTCCACCATCCAAAATGATATAAACAAACTACAAGAGTGGTCAGAGACCTGAAACCTGTTCTTCAATGTGTCAAAGTGCCATGTTCTACACATGGGGAAGAAAAATCCTGCAAATAAGTATGAAATGAAGCTGGGTAAAAATGTTCAAAAGATTACAAGATGTAACGAAGAAAAAGATTTTGGTGTTACGTTTGATGAAAATCTTAATTTTGACCCGCACATAAATCGAATTGTTGGTAAGGCAAACCAAGTACTAGGAATGGTAAGGAGAGCCTTCACATTCTTAGACAAAGACACGTTGACTAAACTGTACAAATCTATTGTGAGACCACATCTGGAATATGCAAACGTTATCTGGGGTCCTGCAAGCCTAAAGAGGCAATCCATCCTAATCGAAAGAGTCCAGAGGCGTGCAACTAGACTGCTGAAGGAATGCAAAGAAATGAATTATCATGACCGACCAAACTTTTTTAACCTTCATTCACTGAAGGGTAGACGACTACGAGGTGATCTTATACAGATGTTTAAAATTGTCCACGGTTATGATGATGTTGATTTGCACTCTTTGTTTCCTGTGCACCTGTAAATGTCACTAGAAACTCTGCAAGAAAACTGTTTGTAATGCATGCCAGAACTAATAAGCGTAAATACTCATTTTCTTTCAGTCATTAACCCCTGGAATGCACTACCTCAATCAGTTAAATTTCCAAAATCTGTGAATGAGTTCAAGAACCTGATTGACAAACTGCCCCAGCTAGAAGAACTATTTTATGGCAGAAACCCCATTAGGTACGACCGACCTACACAAAAACAATCAATACCAAAACCAAGAGGGGACAAATATTAGACCTCGCGGTCTAGGTGTAACCAGACACCGTCCTTACTACTACTACTACTACTACTACTACTAGAGCTACAAGTGTGTCAAGTATAAAACTGTTATGCTAAGTTTCAGTTAAACACACAAGACTGCATGTTTTAAAGTCACTGAAAGAGGGGGTACGAGCCGAAAGTTCGTCCATTTTCTTTTTGATCGACTGCACATTTCCCTGAATCACAGCTGGCAGATCAGGTTCATAGTGTCTGACCTTGCTTCAGGCTCTGACCCCACCCTTTCGTCCTCTCCTGCGAAGCTTCAGCTCCTTAGGTAAACCCAGCTGAGGCCTGATCATTGCTGCCTCAGGATGACGAAGCAGAAGAGGTCCGCCATGTTGTAATGGAGGGTCAGAAGAGCACGGACATTGTTGTCAACCGTCGACTGGGAAAAGCAGCCACACACAAGCTGGTTGGTTTATTGACTCACTTGTGTAAACAAAGTCAGTCTATGTTTTAACCCGGTGTTCGGTTGTCTGTGTGTGTCTGTGTGTGTCTGTGTGTCCGTGGTAAACTTTAACATTGACATTTTCTCTGCAAATACTATGTCAGTTGACACCAACTTAGGCATAAAAATAGGAAAAATTCAGTTCTTTCCAGTCATCTTGTTTAAAACAATATTGCACCTCTGGGATGGGCACAAAAAAAATAACAAATGAAGCCTAATTATATGCAAACTGAATTTACTGTTATATTTATATTTTTTGTATTCTCTAAACTTGGCACTTTGATCTGATATTCTGACCCAGCAACAAGAGTAGTCATTATTGTCATTTTTTGTTCAAACAGGAACTTCTTTGATGCAGGAACGTTTTGATGCAGATAGTAAAAAAGGGAAAGTACTCTGTAATGAATGCTAGGGGACTTAATTCGAATTTGGTTAGGGCTTTTTTTCTTTTCTTTTTTTAACGAGAAGCTTTATAATAACAAATACAGAACACATTTTAACGATTAGATTTTTTTTTTAAAGTGTATCACAAGTGAGTCTTGAAGGCCTTGCCTCTCTTGTTTATATATAGGCTGTTCATCTAAGATGATGATAGCAGACTGTAGAAACAAGCAGAAACAACAACAGCTCTCGCACCAAACTAACCTCGACACAGTGGTAAAACACCTTGCACACTGAGGGCTCTGGAGACAAACAGAAGAGTGGACTGAACGCTCAGAACACGAGCCTGTGAGCACGCCGTGTCGCCGCCACAGCAGCGTCATCAATGTAGGTCTGAGGTCCCTGCCAGGAGAGATGAAGGCGAAGGCAAGTCAGAAAATGAGCGCTTTGAGTGAATGAGAAGTGCCTCTGTCTTATTATCATTTAGTTTGAATTTGGACTGGACTGTGGGTTGGTGGGGGAATGGGTGTGGGTTGGTGTGTGTGTGTGTGTGTTTATGTGTGTGTGTGTGTGTGTGTGTGTGTGTGTGTGTGTGTGTGTGTGTGTGTGTGCGTGCGTGCGAGAATGCGTGCGGCAGTGCTTGTGTCTGTGTGTGTAACTCTGTGTGTGTGTGTGTGTGTGCGGAAATAACGTGCTTCATCTCTTCTCATAACTCTCTCTCTCTCTCTCTCTCTCTCTCTCTCTCTCTCTCTCTCTCTCTCTCTCTCAGGACAAGTCATTCTGATACAGCAGATCCTGCGACAAATCAATCCAAAATAAGACAAATTATAGCAACATCAAACAACACCAATATTATTATTATTATTATTATTATTATTATGTCAGAACTGAAGAAAAAAGTTGAAAATTTACTCAGACAAGACCACATCAGTAAATCCATCCATACTAGTCTAGCCCAATATCACACCAGAGTCATTTCGCTCAAAAAAACATCAAATGCCGACACATCCAAACACACACGCATGTGTGTGTGTGTGTGTGTGTGTGTGTGTGTGTGTGTGTGTGTGTGTGTGTGTGTGTGTGTGTGTGTGTGTGTGTTAACCCTCCAAGTGGTTAACTAGATAGTGCTGCAAACAGCCGCCGAAACTGTCACCGCCTTAACCCTTTCACCGCCAAGCTCGCATTAATGCACAGGCGTGGTAGAGGACCCATGTCACTGAAAGGTGACCATTCACTGGTCTGTTATCCATGAACCTACTGCTCTTAATGTTCGGTGGTAGGATAGGCCATATTTTCTATACATCGCAGGGGGAATCCCCAGCTATTCTTAGCCACTGTCTTTTCTGTGTTTATACCAAAAGGGAATTCTGTACTCTAAATTGACTGGCGGTGAAAGGGTTAATGAATGAATGAATGAAAAATGTATGAATGAACGAAGGGACTAATGTGAATGAAAGAAAGTGGGCTGACTGACATGTGAATGCAGACAGACAGACAGACGGACGGTTTGCTGGACGAACGGACAGATGAGGCAGCCAGCCAGACAGATTGAGACTGGGTGCAACTTTTCAGCAT
>NC_134897.1:3246164-3258664 GCF_041734735.1 Babylonia areolata
CATTTGGCAGACAACAACACGGACACTAGTGCTACATTTGGCAGACAACAACACGGACAGTAGTGCTACATTTGGCAGACAACAACACGGACAGTAGCGCTACATTTGGCAGACAACAACACGGACAGTAGCGCTACATTTGGCAGACATCAACACGGACAGTAGTAGTGCTACATTTGGCAGACAACAACACGGACAGTAGCGCTACATTTGGCAGACAACAACACGGACAGTAGCGCTACATTTGGCAGACATCAACACGGACAGTAGTAGTGCTACATTTGGCAGACAACAACACGGACACTAGTGCTACATTTGGCAGACAACAACACGGACAGTAGCGCTACATTTGGCAGACAACAACACGGACACTAGCGCTACATTTGGCAGACAACAACACGGACAGTAGCGCTACATTTGGCAGACATCAACACGGACAGTAGTAGTGCTACATTTGGCAGACAACAACACGGACACTAGTGCTACATTTGGCAGACAACAACACGGACAGTAGCGCTACATTTGGCAGACAACAACACGGACACTAGTGCTACATTTGGCAGACAACAACACGGACAGTAGCGCTACATTTGACAGACAACAACACGGACACTAGTGCTACATTTGGCAGACAACAACACGGACACTAGTGCTACATTTGGCAGACAACAACACGGACAGTAGCGCTACATTTGGCAGACAACAACACGGACACTAGTGCTACATTTGGCAGACAACAACACGGACAGTAGCGCTACATTTGACAGACAACAACACGGACAGTAGTGCTACATTTGGCAGACAACAACACGGACACTAGCGCTACATTTGGCAGACAACAACACGGACAGTACTAGTGCTACATTTGGCAGACAACAACACGGACAGTACTAGTGCTACATTTGGCAGACAACAACACGGACAGTAGTGCTACATTTGGCAGACAACAACACGGACACTAGTGCTACATTTGGCAGACAGCAACACGGACAGTAGTGCTACATTTGGCAGACAACAACACGGACACTAGTGCTACATTTGGCAGACAACAACACGGACAGTAGTGCTACATTTGGCAGACAACAACACGGACACTAGTGCTACATTTGGCAGACAACAACACGGACACTAGTGCTACATTTGGCAGACAACAACACGGACACTAGTGCTACATTTGGCAGACAACAACACGGACAGTAGTGCTACATTTGGCAGACAACAACACGGACACTAGTGCTACATTTGGCAGACAACAACACGGACACTAGTGCTACATTTGGCAGACAGCAACACGGACAGTAGTGCTACATTTGGCAGACAACAACACGGACACTAGTGCTACATTTGGCAGACAACAACACGGACACTAGTGCTACATTTGGCAGACAACAACACGGACAGTAGCGCTACATTTGGCAGACAACAACACGGACAGTAGTGCTACATTTGGCAGACAACAACACGGACAGTAGTGCTACATTTGGCAGACAACAACACGGACACTAGTGCTACATTTGGCAGACAACAACACGGACACTAGTGCTACATTTGGCACACAACAACACGGACAGTAGCGCTACATTTGGCAGACACAAAGAAACACGGGGTCGGGGGGTGGGGGGGAAAGTGGTAGAGTGAAGGAGAGCAAGGGGGTGAGTGTGGGGGGGGGGGGAGGGTTTGATGTCACAGATGTGAGTTCTAAATTTGGAAGAAGAAATGACGACCCAGAGAACACAACGACGAGAGATGGGTGAGATAGGGGAATGGGACAGGCTAGTTGTGTGCAGGCAGAGGAGGACCGGGTCAGATGGCGCACAGAATTGTAGCGGTGAAGACACCAAGAACAACGAGCAGTGGGGGACGGGGGGCTTGGGGGGGGGGGAGGGGAGAGGACATAAGAAGGGGATGGGAGGGGGAGGGTAAGCAGGGTGAACGGGGAGGTGGACACGAGCAGGGTGAGTGAGGAATGTATATATGTATATTTAAGAAGAAGAATGAATGAATGAATGAATGAATGAATGAAGTAAAACCAAAACGAACCAATCACCGGGCAGGGTGGAGGGGTAGGAGGTGCGTAGCTCTGTGTGTTTGTGTACACGTGTGTGTGTGTGCGTGCGTGTGTGTGTGTGTGTGCGTGCGTGTGTGCGCGTGCGCGCTTGTGATTGTGGGTGGGTGAGTGTGTGGGTGTGCCACATTGAAGTCTGGGCACTGGTCAGGGCCCACAGGGATGGGTCAGTGTGGTTTATGAGCTGATGGTCAAGATGTGAGAACTACCTGAACTAGTTACCCAGGTTTGGGAACAACACAGACACAAAGACAGACGAGCAGGGGGTGGGTAAGAGGGGAGGGGGTGGGGGCGGAATGGTGGTTAGGGATGGACAAATAGAAGGGTGTGTAGGTAAAGTTTGTTTGTTTGTTTCGGGGATGGGTGGGGGGGGGGGGGATACCATTAAATCTGGCCACGGGTCAGTAGTGGAAGACGACAGGGCTTGGTGTACATGCTTTGTTGGCGGGTCGTCATGGGCACCAGGACTACACTAGCAGAGGCGCGGGAGGGAGGGAGGGAGGTGGGGAGAGATGGGAGTGGTGTTTGGGGAGGGGGGTGGGACGTGTGTGGGGGGTGGGGGGTGGATGAAAGTCAGGCCGCCTGTGTTTCAAGGAATGCTTCGCGGAGTGGTAAGTGAGGTGGTGGAATCATGGAGAGACACATTGACAGACAGACACAGTGACAAGAACGGAGTATCTTAGTATATTTCACATGGTTAGATAGCATATCATTCTCGCGTACACGCACACACACACACACACACACACACACACACACACACACACACACACACACACATTTACTCCCCTAAACGATAGCATCCAAGCGTGAAAATTAATTAACAAAATGTCTACAATCACAGTGTGATCGCACATTAACCCCCACCCCCACCCCCACCCACCCCCCTCACACACACACACGCACACATTGCACGAAGGCTATCCGCCTACGCACACTCAAACAGGTCAGAAAGCATACCGAATCGAACCCTAAACCTGTCACTCACACACCCCGACACACACACACACACACACACACACACACACACACACACACACACACACACACTCCACCCACGGAACTCTGAAAACCACCCTTGCCCTGTCGCGTACATCACAGACCCACTCCAATCCGATCAAGGATTGCCTTACCCACGAAGAACGGATCACGAGACATGGTTTGATCAGAACAGATATGAAAGGCTATGTACCTGCCTGTACCACTCCTACCTCACCATACGTCCCTCATGACAGAGGTAGCGCCTTCGTTCAGTCAGCTCTGCTGGTTTCCTTCAAAACACTGCCAACACTACACAACACTACACACGCTGCCAACACTGCACACGCTGCCAACACTACACACTACACACGCTGCCAACACTACACACTACACACGCTGCCAACACTACACACGCGCTAACACTACACACGCTGCCAACACTACACACTACTCACGCTGCCGACACTACACACGCTGCCAACACTACACACTACACACGCTGCCAACACTACACACGCTGCCAACACTACACACTACACACGCTGCCAACACTACACACGCTGCCAACACTACACACTACACACGCTGCCAACACTACACACGCTGCCAACACTACACACTACACACGCTGCCAACACTACACACGCTGCCAACACTACACACTACACACGCTGCCAACACTACACACGCTGCCAACACTACACACTACTCACGCTGCCAACACTACACACTACTCACGCTGCCAACACTACACACTACACACGCTGCCAACACTACACACGCTGCCAACACTACACACGCTGCCAACACTACACACTACTCACGCTGCCAACACTACACACTACACACGCTGCCAACACTACACACTACACACGCTGCCAACACTACACACGCTGCCAACGCTACACACTACACACGCTGCCAACACTACACACGCTGCCAACACTACACACTACACACGCTGCCAACACTACACACGCTGCCAACACTACACACGCTGCCAACACTGCACACGCTGGCTGAACGGGAAACACGCAGGTTTAGAAACGCACGCGTTGAAAATTCAGCCACCATCGACACCACCGTCACTGCAACCTTTGTGTCCTTAATTGGCAACAAGAAGTCCTTCATTTCGTCATTTCCTGAACGTGCACTGGCAAATTGGCAGAAGGGGGCGTGCTTTACGTCAAAGAGTGGGTTGACAAACACACGGCCACAGTTTGCTGCGTGCAAATACACTGCCAGACGTGACGGGGGGGCAGGTTCGATTCCCCCGTTCCCGTTTCACAGCCACCCTCACAGTTAACACCTCTTGGCTGTTTGACTCTTGGTCCTGTCTCGCCTTCTGTCTCTCGGTCTCTGCCTCTCTCCATCTTTCTTTCTCCAACACACACACACACACACACACACACACACACACACACACTGAGTACACACCCGAATCGGGAATCGTGGAAACAGGAACAGGTGAACTGTATTTAGGGACTGTATTACTTGATGAACTGTATTTAGAGGCTGTAGTACTTGATGAACTGTATTTAGAGGCTGCAGTACTTGATGAACTGTATTTAGGGACTGTAGTACTTGATGAACTGTATTTAGGGACTGTAGTACTTGATGAACTGTATTGAGGGACTGCAGTACTTGATGAACTGTATTTAGGGACTGTAGTACTTGATGAACTGTATTGAGGGACTGCAGTACTTGATGAACTGTATTGAGGGACTGCATTACTTGATGAACTGTATTTAGGGACTGCAGTACTTGATGAACTGTATTGAAGGACTGCAGTACTTGATGAACTGTATTTAGAGGCTGTAGTACTTGATGAACTGTATTTAGGGACTGTAGTACTTGATGAACTGTATTTAGGGACTGTAGTACTTGATGAATTGTATTGAGGGACTGCAGTACTTGATGAACTGTATTTAGGGACTGCAGTACTTGATGAACTGTATTGAGGGACTGCAGTACTTGATGAACTGTATTTAGGGGCTGTAGTACTTGATGAACTGTATTTAGGGACTGCAGTACTTGATGAACTGTATTTAGGGACTGCAGTACTTGATGAACTGTATTTAGAGACTGCAGTACTTGATGAACTGTATTTAGGGACTGCAGTACTTGATGAACTGTATTGAGGGACTGCAGTACTTGATGAACTGTATTGAGGGACTGCAGTACTTGATGAACTGTATTTAGGGACTGCAGTACTTGATGAACTGTATTTAGAGGCTGCAGTACTTGATGAACTGTATTTAGGGACTGCAGTACTTGATGAACTGTATTTAGAGGACTGCAGTACTTGATGAACTGTATTTAGGGACTGCAGTACTTGATGAACTGTATTTAGAGGCTGTAGTACTTGATGAACTGTATTTAGGGACTGCAGTACTTGATGAACTGTATTTAGGGGACTGCAGTACTTGATGAACTGTATTGAGGGACTGCAGTACTTGATGAACTGTATTTAGGGACTGCAGTACTTGATGAACTGTATTTAGGGGTGCAGTACTTGATGAACTGTATTGAGGACTGCAGTACTTGATGAACTGTATTTAGAGACTGCAGTACTTGATGAACTGTATTTAGGGACTGCAGTACTTGATGAACTGTATTGAGGGGTGCAGTACTTGATGAACTGTATTTAGAGACTGCATTACTTGATGAACTGTATTGAGGGACTGCAGTACTTGATGAACTGTATTGAGGGACTGCAGCACTTGATGAACTGTATTGAGGGACTGCAGTACTTGATGAACTGTATTTAGGGACTGCAGTACTTTATGAACTGTATTGAGGGACTGCAGCACTTGATGAACTGTATTTAGAGACTGCAGTACTTGATGAACTGTATTTAGGGACTGCAGTACTTGATGAACTGTATTTAGGGACTGCAGTACTTGATGAACTGTATTTAGAGACTGCAGTACTTGATGAACTGTATTTAGGACTGCAGTACTTGATGAACTGTATTTAGGGGACTGCAGTACTTGATGAACTGTATTTAGAGACTGCAGTACTTGATGAACTGTATTTAGGGACTGCAGTACTTGATGAACTGTATTTAGAGACTGCAGTACTTGATGAACTGTATTTAGGGGTGCAGTACTTGATGAACTGTATTTAGGGACTGCAGTACTTGATGAACTGTATTTAGGACTGCAGTACTTGATGAACTGTATTTAGGGGTGCAGTACTTGATGAACTGTATTGAGGGACTGCAGTACTTGATGAACTGTATTGAGGGACTGCAGTACTTGATGAACTGTATTTAGGACTGCAGTACTTGATGAACTGTATTGAGGGACTGCAGTACTTGATGAACTGTATTTAGGGGTGCATTACTTGATGAACTGTATTTAGGGACTGCAGTACTTGATGAACTGTATTTAGGGACTGCGGTACTTGTCATCACTTGTTCAGCATGCTCAGTCTACGCTACTGAAACATAAACAAAGTGTACTTCAGTTTGGTGCAACAATGGTCTCATTTCACCAAGGTTCCGCAATGTAGATGGTAATGTTCTTCCATGTTCCATCTTCAATCTTTCGCCGTTTTATTTCTCAGAACACGCCACACCACTGTTACATTAATTAACTGGTTGAACTAGAGACAGAATCAGACATGCTTGATTTTCACACCTCGAATAAAAAGCTGTGACACAATGGACGGATTCTTCTCAAAATCGGTCAACGTTTTTTCGTCGTTTGAGCATTAAGATGTAAATAGTTTTCATCACACCTGTAGCCTGTTACAAAATCTTCCACAAGGTCATAGTAATTATTCTAAGAATTTGATAGGTCTTACAGTGCAGTCATCGGAATACGTTTACTATAGGGCCAGTTCTGTCGTGAGTGCATTAAGTGGATTAGACAGGAGATCTTAAGACAGTGCTTTTCTGAACTCGGACAGACTGAATTCTATTGGCAAGAAAGCTGATGACACCATAGAACGACTGGAGGGCAGTACTGGACAAGACGGTGGTTTTTCTTCATCAGATGATGCTGGACAGTACTGAATGCAGAGAAGAAATCAACTAGCAGTATGTGGAGGTGCCAACTGTTAGGATTGTGCAGTATTTTGTTACGCTCGATCGCAGTTTGTTCCGACGTTGATGATGATGGAGTCTCCCGTCGGTCCGACGGATGAGTAGGCAGGCAGGCTTATCTGTCGGTGTGTGTCCTCATATGGGAGAAGAGGCCGATTGTGGATGCGCAGCACTTCCCACAGGTGTTGCAAGGGTAAACGTCTCCAGAAGTTGAGCCCTGCTTCCTTCGCTCACGCTTCTCCTTAATGGCCAGCGTTCTCTTGTTTTCAAACGTCTTTATGCCACTAGAGCACAGCATCCTCCAGTGACAGCGGTCAAGGGCATCAGTTTCCCAGGAAGCGATGTCTATGTCAAAGGCTTTGAGGTTTGTCTTCAAGGTGTCCTTGAAGCGCTTGCAGGGTCTTCCAAGTTCACGGTGGCCTTCCTTCAGCTGGCCATACAAACGCATCTTCGGGATCCTGCTGTTTGTCATGATCCGACGTTACGCCATCATTAAAATTGTCCAGACGAGTTCATTTTGGTCACATGCATTCCTGTCGTGTCATTACCCAAACGCTCTACATCTATCGATCACGACGACAGGGCAGTCATCAGTTACTTGCCTTGGTCTCACGTGATGATGCTCAGCTAATCGCGTGCGTGTTTACATTGTAAAAAAACAAGGAGTGGACCAATCAGTTTAGTCGTTTGCCCGAACAAGACAGAACGTGGCTAAATCAAGTTGCGTCACGGTCAAACAGTCTGTACCCGGTGGACTGAGCTGTGTGAGTGTGCTGATGTAGCTCGGAGTCCCAGTGTGCCTGCCAAATTCAAAATGTTCCTTCCGAATTTCCTGATTGTTCCCACAAACACTTGACAGGGGTTGGCATCACTGAGTATGGCGGAGAAAAGCTGGGTTGATAACTGTGTACATGTTGCGGAGGACAGTGGGAGTGGCGTCATCAGTGGGGAAACAGGGCGATAGTCATTCAGAGAAGTGGGTTTCCTTTCTTTGGCCACGGTGCATATGACAGTTATATCTCACACAGTTCTGGTGCACGACAACACGACAGTTTGGAACGGGCTGATTGAACAGCCTGCTCTTTCTGAACCGTTCCTTCCTGGCCAGTCAAGCGTGTCTGACCTGACGTGCGATGCCAGTGACCTTCACCTTTACAGCCGGCCAGTCGTGCTACGTGTCAGACGTCCCGCCCTGACCCATGGCTATAAATAGACTGCCTGCAGGTTCCAGCCGTGTCGTGTGTTGACGTGAGTGCTCTGGCACCTTTCTAATTTTTGACCTGGTCAATCTTCTTTACTGCCTTTGGGTTAGGGAAAGAAAAACCATCTCGGAGTCCAACACTTTATTTGTTCAAGGATTAACAGCTGAGGCGTAGTTTGTGTTGACAGTTTGTTTGTTTTTTAACTTGCAGATATGCATTCCACTGCAGACAACACCAATTTCAGGGAGTGGGGGGGAGGGGGAGGGTGCGGATGATAAGAGAACGAAGGAGAGAAAGAGAGAGTGAGAGAAAGGGATAGAGAGAGGGAGGGAACTCAGAACTCAAAATGTTTTTTTCATTCAACGATTAAGATTTTAAGAGAAATGGAGAGACAGGGGAAGAAAAGAAGTGGTTGAGGGGGCGGGGAGAGGGAGAAAGAGAGGGAGAGAGAAGGCCGTAAGAGAGTGACAGATGGAGGGAGGCAGAGGGATAGAGAGAAAGAGAGAGGAAGAGTGGGGGTGAGAGAGAGAGAGGGTGAGTGGGGAAATCCCACCGTGAATACCTGAGAATGTTGCGCCCACACCTCTGTTAATCGTCACGTTCACATAGCTGATCAAGTTGTTTTGCGCATTCTTAAAATAATGTGTGTGTGTGTGTGTGTGTGTGTGTGTGTGTGTTGGGGCTCATGTACGTTTATGTGTATTTGACTGTGCTTTCATATCTGTGAAACTGCATGTTTGGTGCATATCTGTTATGCATGTGTGGGTGTATGTGTGGATGTGTGTCTCCATGTTTTACATTTATTTGCTTATTTATCATCATTGTTGTCTTTTTATTTTTTTATTTTTTTATTATTATTATTATTACTACTACTACTACTACTACTACTTTTTGTAATAAAATTATTTATTTATTTATGTACGCTTATAGTTGTCTTCATCAAGTTTTTGCGCCCTATACATATTATTATTAGTAGTAGTAGTTTTTTTGTTTGTTTTTTTAATGTATTTATCTATTATTTATTCACCCTTTTTTTCCTCTCTCAAGGCCTGACAAAGCGCGTTGGGTTACGCTGCTGGTCAGGCATCTGCTTGGCAGATGTGGTGTAGCAAATATGGATTTGTCCGAACGCAGTGACGCCTCTTTGAGCTACTGAAACTGAAACTGAAACTGAAACTGCTCCACAACCAACATCTACAAGGACAGGCACGCGCAAATGCTTCGCTCGGGTAGCTGTTTCAAATTCATACCCCCCCACCCCCCACCCCCCCCCTCGCATACAAATCAGTGCACAGTTTCTGTCTGATTTAACCCTTTCACCGCCAATCAATTCAGAGTACAAAATTCCCTTGTGGTATAAACACAGAAAAGACAGTGGCTAAGAATAGCTGGGGATTCCCCCTGCGATGTATAGAAAATATGGCCTATCCTACCACCGAACATTAAGAGCAGTAGGTTCATGGATAACAGACCAATGAATGGTCACCTTTCAGTGACATGGGTCCTCTACCTCGCCTGTGCATAAATGCGAGCTTGGCGGTGAAAGGGTTAACGCGGGGTTTCATTACAACAGGTGAGGGTGGAAGGTGTATTGGTGTCCCTTAGTCATTTTCTGTTCATATTCGCTGAAGAACTATATGTGCTTGTCGTGTGACTTGTGCTGACTAAAATAGAACTACCAGTGGTTCCGCCCCTTTGTGTAACAATCTCAAGGCGTGATACAATTGTTGCTTATGACAACATTCCAAATATTTCATCGTGCTTGCCTGGACTTTGCGTGGAAGCACTTGCTGTTCAAATGCTCTCTCTCACACACACACACACACACACACACACACACATTCCGTACGTCCTATGACCCTGCAAAAAAATGACGTGTGAACATAAATCCTCAATGCACACATCGTTATAAAGACTACCACCACCCTCCTCACTCCCCGTCCCCGAGAAGTAGGAACAGGTAACCACCCCCACACCACCCACGCCACCCACACCACCCCAATCCAACCTCTGCTTCCTTAATTGCCAACCAGAAGTCTTTCACTTCTCTAACTTCCTGAACGAACAGTTTGAACAGTGGCAGAGGGGGAGTGGCTTGTTCGTCAAGGTGTGGCTAGTTCCAGGCGGCTAATGTTTGCTGTTACGCGCGCAGATGATATATACCTGAAGTGTAACGGTGGTCTGGTGGTAATGCGCCAGACTAGAAAGTGAGCGTCCAGAGGTTCGAGTCCCACGTAAGACCGAGATTTTTTAACCCCACCCCCACCCCCTCTCCCCTCCACTAGACACCGAGGAACTAGTAACTCGGATCAGACAACGTGCACCTAAAGAAAGAATCACCACCACAGAAAAACCCACGGCAACGATAAAATTGTTCTTGACAAAATGCCATTTGCTGACAGAAAATAGAAAAAAAATTATATATATATATATATATATGTGTGTGTGTGTGTGTGTGTGTGTGTGTGTGTGTGTGTGTGTGTGTGTGTGTGTGTGTGTGTGTGTGTGTGTGTGTCGCTGCAATGTGGCGACGCGCTCTTCCCAGAGACAGCAGCCCGAATTTCACACAGAAAAATCTGTCATGACAAAAGTACATAACACAATACAATACAATACAATACAATGCAATACAATACAATGCAATGCAATACAATGCAATACAATACAATACAATACAATACAATACAAACGGATCAGACCAGAGCACTGGCCAGATACTCTTCACACGACTAAAGTGGAGAGATCCACGTCTATCAGATCATCAGATCGTTTGACTGTTTTACCTGTCACTTTCAAATACACACACACACACACACACACACACACACACACACACACACACACATATATATATATATATATATATATATATATATATATATATATATATATATATATATATATATATCACATGTGGAGTGATGGCCTAGAGGTAACGCGTCCGCCTAGGAAGCGAGAGAATCTGAGCGCGCTGGTTCGAATCACGGCACAGCCCCCGAAATTTTCTCCCCCTCCAATAGACCTTGAGTGGTGGTCTGGACGCTAGTCATTCGGATGAGACGATAAACCGAGGTCCTGTGTGCAGCATGCACTTAGCGCACGTAAAAGAACCCACGGCAACAAAAGGGTTGTTCCTGGCAAAATTCTGTAGAAAAATCCACTTCGATAGGAAAAACAAATAAAACTGCACGCAGGAAAAAATACAAAAAAAAGGGTGGCGCTGTGGTATGGCGACGCGCTCTCCCTGGGGAGAGCAGCCCGAATTTCACACAGAGAAATCTGTTGTGATAAAAAGAAATACAAATACAAATACAAAATATATCATATTATCATTATTAATATCACTTGAATCAGATATGTATCAATTCAAATCAAATATGTATAAATTAAATTATCATTCATAGAATCTAAAACCTTCATCAACTCTGTATTATGAGCAGACAATGAGTAAACAAACCAGCTGACCCAATTTCTCCCACTTCACGGGGGACCAGCACACTGAGCAATCACCCGTGGCTATGAACCAAGCGACGATAAACAGTTTCAGTTTCAGTTTCACTTTCTCAAGGAGGCGTCACTGCGTTCGGACAAATCCATACACGCTACACCACATCTGTTGAGCAGATGCCTGACCAGCAGCATAACCCAACGCGCTTAGTCAGGCCTCGAGTGCATGCTTACATATTTGTGTACCTATGAAAGTGGATTTCATTTTACGTAATTTCGCCAGAGGACAACACTCTCGTTGCCATGGGTTCTTTTTCAGTGCGCCAAGTGCGTGCTGCACACGGGACCTCGGTTTATCGTCTCATCCGAAAGACTAGACGCTCAGTTTGATTTTCCAGTCAAACTTAGGAGAAAGGGCGAGAGCGGGATTCGAACCCACACCCTCACGGACTCTCTGTATTGGCAGCTGAGCGTCTTAACCATTCTGCCACCTTCCTCCTGACGATAAACAACACTACAAAAGTCGACAGTCCTCCGCCAGTCACGGAAAGCGCCACAAGAGCTCGCTATTCACAACTTCACTGAAGCTTCCTAAGTGTCACCAGCACTGGTTATCAGGACACATAGTACTTACTACCTACCTATGCTTCAAGTACCCAGTGTTGCGCCTGAATGTGACTGCAAGCTACTGTAGTGGTATTGCAACTCGCGGTTTTGTCGCCACTGGAATCGAGTTATTTCAACACAGGCTTTT
>NC_134897.1:3263664-3271164 GCF_041734735.1 Babylonia areolata
AGAGAGAGAGAGAGAGAGCGACGTTAGCTCTGCCAGTACAATTTCTATTTCATTTCACAATAACTTTGTTTTTTTCTTGCCCTATCCTGTTTAGCTTTTCATGAAGAGCTACGGGATTTGGAGACGTTTATTGTTGTTGTTGTTGTTGTCGTTGTCGTCGTCGTTGCTGTTGTTGTTGTTGTCGTTGTCGTCGTTGTTGTTGTTGTTGTCGTTGTCGTCGTTGTTGTTGTTGTTGTCGTTGTCGTTGTTGTTGTTGTTGTCGTCGTTGTTGCTGTTGCTGTTGTCGTCGTCGTTATTGTTGCTGTTGCTGTTGTTGTCGTCGTCGTCGTTTTTGTTGTTGTTGGCGTTGTCGTCGTTGTTGTTGCTGTTGTCGTCGTTGTTGCTGTTGTTGTCGTTGTCGTCGTCGTTGTTGCTGTTGTTGTCGTTGTCGTCGTTGTCGTCGTTGTTGTTGTTGTCGTTGTCGTCGTTGTCGTCGTTGTTGTTGTTGTTGTTGTCGTTGTCGTCGTCGTTGTTGCTGTTGTTGTTGTTGTCGTCGTCGTCGTTGTTGCTGTTGTTGTCGTTGTCGTCGTTGTTGTTGTTGTTGTTGTCGTTGTCGTCGTTGTTGTTGCTGTTGCTGTTGTTGTCGTCGTTGTTGCTGTTGTTGTCGTTGTCGTCGTTGTTGTTGTTGTCGTCCTTGTTGTTGCTGTTGCTGTTGTCGTCGTCGTCGTTGTTGTTGCTGTTGCTGTTGTCGTCGTTGTCGTCGTTGTTGCTGTTGTTGTCGTCGTTGTTGTCGTTGTTGCTGTCGTCGTCGTCGTCGTTGTCGTCATTGTTGTTGTTGTTGTTGTCGTTATCGTCCTTGTTGTTGCTGTTGCTGTTGTCGTCGTCGTTGTTGTTGTTGTTGTCGTTGTCGTCGTTGTTGTTGTTGTTGCTGTTGTCGTCGCCGTCGTCGTCCTTGTTGTTGTTGTTGTTGTCGTTGTCGTCGTTGTTGTTGCTGTCGTTGTCGTCGTCGTTGTTGCTGTTGCTGTTGTCGTCGTTGTTGCTGTTGTTGTCGTCGTTGTTGTTGTTGCTATGGGTGTAGTTGTTGCTCATGCTGCTGTTGTTGTTCTTCTTCTTCTTCCACTTAACGACCACCATCAGTGTACTGATGACAATTGTCATGGTGTGGGAAGTTGGTGTTGGGCCCAATTTAGCTGGGCTACCCAGTGATGTTGTGTTAACTGGTAGGGGAGGTGGGGCACTGTCCACTGTTGCTCGTGTTGTTGCTCTTATCAATTGCTCAGTGATGCTATCGTCGTCGTCTTGTAGTTGTTGTTGCTGCTGTTATTGTTGTCGTTGCTGCTGCCTTAGGTGTTGTTGTTTATTACTGTTGTATTTGTATTTGTATTTCTTTTTATCACAACAGATTTCTCTGTGTGAAATTCGGGTTGCTCTCCCCAGGGAGAGCGCGTCGCTACACTACAGCGCCACCCATTTTTTTGTATTTTTTCCTGCGTGCAGTTTTTTTTATTTGTTTTTCCTATCGAAGTGGATTTTCCACAGAATTTTGCCAGGAACAACCCTTTTGTTGCCGTGGGTTCTTTTACGTGCGGTAAGTGCATGTTGCACACGGGACCTCGGTTTATCGTCTCATCCGAATGCGGTTAATCAGACGGACAACGGTGATAATATAAAGTTCAAAACCAACACACCGCTGATTACAACACTCCCCTCTCAAACCGCCACACACCGCACCAACCGAGTCAACAGTGCAAGGGACATAACCTTGTCATTGGCAGCCAGCTTGGTTGAGGAGGAGTTACAAAACTTGCACAAAAATCTGGTCACAGAGGCGTGTTGTACTGTGTTGTGTTGTGTTGTGCTGTGTTGTGTTGTGTTGTGCTGTGTTGTGCTGTGTTGTGCTGTTTTGTGTTGTGTTGTGTTGTGCTGTGTTGTATTGTGTTGTACTGTGTTGTGTTGTGCTGTGTTGTGTTGTGTTATGTTGTACTGTGTTGTGTTGTACTGTGTTGTACTGTGTTGTGTTGTGTTGTGTTGTGTTGTGTTGTGCTGTGTTGTGTTGTGCTGTGTTGTACTGTGTTGTACTGTGCTGTGTTGTGTTGTGCTGTGTTGTGTTGTGTTGTACTGTGTTGTGTTGTGTTGTGTTGTGTTGTGTTGTGTTGTGTTGTGTTGTACTGTGTTGTGTTGTGCTGTGTTGTGTTGTGCTGTGTTGTGTTGTGTTGTGTTGTGCTGTGTTGTGTTGTGTTGTGCTGTGTTGTGCTGTGTTGTGTTGTGCTATGTTGTACTGTGTTGTACTGTGCTGTGTTGTGTTGTGTTGTGTTGTACTGTGTTGTGTTGTACTGTGTTGTACTGTGTTGTGTTGTGTTGTGTTGTGTTGTGTTGTGCTGTGTTGTGTTGTGCTGTGTTGTACTGTGTTGTACTGTGCTGTGTTGTGTTGTGTTGTGTTGTGTTGTACTGTGTTGTGTTGTACTGTGTTGTACTGTGTTGTGTTGTGTTGTGTTGTGCTGTGTTGTGTTGTGCTGTGTTGTGCTGTGTTGTGTTGTACTGTGTTGTGTTGTGCTGTGTTGTGTTGTGCTGTGTTGTGCTGTGTTGTGTTGTGTTGTGTTGTGTTGTGTTGTGTTGTGTTGTGCTGTGTTGTGTTGTGTTGTACTGTGTTGTGTTGTACTGTGTTGTACTGTGTTGTGTTGTGCTGTGTTGTGTTGTGCTGTGTTGTGTTGTGCTGTGTTGTGTTGTGTTGTACTGTGTTGTGCTGTGTTGTGCTGTGTTGTGTTGTACTGTGTTGTGTTGTGCTGTGTTGTGTTGTGCTCTGTTGTACTGTGTTGTGTTGTGTTGTGTTGTACTGTGTTGTGTTGTACTGTGTTGTACTGTGTTGTGTTGTGCTGTGTTGTGTTGTGCTGTGTTGTACTGTGTTGTGTTGTGTTGTGTTGTACTGTGTTGTGTTGTGCTGTGTTGTGTTGTGTTGTGTTGTGCTGTGTTGTGTTGTACTGTGTTGTGCTGTGTTGTGTTGTGCTGTGTTGTGTTGTGCTGTGTTGTACTGTGTTGTGTTGTGTTGTGTTGTACTGTGTTGTGTTGTACTGTGTTGTGCTGTGTTGTGTTGTGCTGTGTTGTGTTGTGCTGTGTTGTGCTGTGTTGTGTTGTGCTGTGTTGTGTTGTGCTGTGTTGTGTTGTGTTGTGTTGTACTGTGTTGTGTTGTGTTGTGTTGTACTGTGTTGTGCTGTGTTGTGTTGTGCTGTGTTGTACTGTGTTGTGTTGTGTTGTGTTGTACTGTGTTGTGTTGTACTGTGTTGTGTTGTGTTGTGTTGTACTGTGTTGTACTGTGTTGTGTTGTGTTGTGTTGTGTTGTGTTGTGTTGTGTTGTACTGTGTTGTGTTGTGTTGTGTTGTGCTGTGTTGTGTTGTGTTGTGCTGTGTTGTGTTGTGTTGTGTTGTGTTGTGTTGTGTTGTGTTGTGTTGTGTTGTGTTGTGTTGTGTTGTGCTGTGTTGTGTTGTACTGTGTTGTGTTGTGTTGTACTGTGTTGTGTTGTGTTGTGTTGTGTTGTGTTGTGTTGTGTTGTGTTGTGCTGTGTTGTGTTGTACTGTGTTGTGTTGTGTTGTACTGTGTTGTGTTGTGCTGTGTTGTGTTGTGTTGTGTTGTACTGTGTTGTGTTGTGTTGTGCTGTGTTGTGTTGTGTTGTACTGTGTTGTGTTGTGTTGTGTTGTGTTGTACTGTGTTGTGTTGTACTGTGTTGTGTTGTGTTGTGTTGTGTTGTGCTGTGTTGTACTGTGTTGTGTTGTGTTGTGTTGTGTTGTGCTGTGTTGTGTTGTGTTGTGTTGTGTTGTGTTGTGCTGTGTTGTGTTGTGTTGTACTGTGTTGTGTTGTACTGTGTTGTACTGTGTTGTGTTGTACTGTGTTGTGTTGTACTGTGTTGTACTGTGTTGTGTTGTGTTGTGTTGTACTGTGTTGTGTTGTACTGTGTTGTACTGTGTTGTGTTGTGCTGTGTTGTGTTGTACTGTGTTGTACTGTGTTGTGTTGTGTTGTGTTGTACTGTGTTGTGTTGTGCTGTGTTGTGTTGTGTTGTGTTGTGTTGTGTTGTGTTGTGTTGTACTGTGTTGTGCTGTGTTGTGTTGTGTTGTGTTGTGTTGTGCTGTGTTGTGCTGTGTTGTGTTGTGCTGTGTTGTGTTGTGCTGTGTTGTGTTGTGTTGTGCTGTGTTGTGCTGTGTTGTGTTGTGCTATGTTGTACTGTGTTGTACTGTGCTGTGTTGTGTTGTGCTGTGTTGTGTTGTGTTGTACTGTGTTGTGTTGTGTTGTGTTGTGCTGTGTTGTGTTGTGTTGTACTGTGTTGTGTTGTACTGTGTTGTGTTGTGTTGTGTTGTGTTGTGTTGTACTGTGTTGTGTTGTGTTGTGCTGTGTTGTGTTGTACTGTGTTGTGTTGTGTTGTGTTGTGTTGTGTTGTGTTGTGTTGTGTTGTGCTGTGTTGTGTTGTACTGTGTTGTGTTGTGTTGTGTTGTGTTGTGTTGTACTGTGTTGTGTTGTGTTGTACTGTGTTGTGTTGTGTTGTGTTGTGTTGTGTTGTGTTGTGCTGTGTTGTGTTGTGTTGTGCTGTGTTGTATTGTGTTGTGTTGTGTTGTGCTGTGTTGTGTTGTACTGTGTTGTGTTGTGTTGTGTTGTACTGTGTTGTGTTGTACTGTGTTGTGTTGTGTTGTATTGTGTTGTGTTGTACTGTGTTGTGTTGTGTTGTGCTGTGTTGTGCTGTGTTGTGTTGTGTTGTACTGTGTTGTGTTGTACTGTGTTGTACTGTGTTGTGTTGTACTGTGTTGTGTTGTACTGTGTTGTACTGTGTTGTGTTGTGCTGTGTTGTGTTGTGCTGTGTTGTGTTGTGCTGTGTTGTACTGTGTTGTGTTGTGCTGTGTTGTGTTGTGCTGTGTTGTACTGTGTTGTGTTGTGTTGTGTTGTACTGTGTTGTGTTGTACTGTGTTGTACTGTGTTGTGTTGTGCTGTGTTGTGTTGTGCTGTGTTGTACTGTGTTGTGTTGTGTTGTGTTGTACTGTGTTGTGTTGTGCTGTGTTGTGTTGTGTTGTGTTGTGTTGTGTTGTGTTGTGTTGTACTGTGTTGTGCTGTGTTGTGTTGTGCTGTGTTGTGTTGTGCTGTGTTGTGCTGTGTTGTGTTGTGCTGTGTTGTGTTGTGCTGTGTTGTGTTGTGTTGTGTTGTACTGTGTTGTGTTGTGTTGTGTTGTACTGTGTTGTGCTGTGTTGTGTTGTGCTGTGTTGTACTGTGTTGTGTTGTGTTGTGTTGTACTGTGTTGTGTTGTGTTGTGTTGTGTTGTGTTGTGTTGTGTTGTGTTGTGTTGTACTGTGTTGTGTTGTGTTGTACTGTGTTGTGTTGTGTTGTGTTGTGTTGTACTGTGTTGTGTTGTACTGTGTTGTACTGTGTTGTACTGTGTTGTGTTGTGTTGTGTTGTGTTGTGTTGTACTGTGTTGTGTTGTGTTGTGTTGTGCTGTGTTGTGTTGTGTTGTGCTGTGTTGTGTTGTGTTGTGTTGTGTTGTGTTGTGTTGTGTTGTGTTGTACTGTGTTGTGTTGTGTTGTGCTGTGTTGTGTTGTACTGTGTTGTGTTGTGTTGTACTGTGTTGTGTTGTGTTGTGTTGTGTTGTGTTGTACTGTGTTGTGTTGTGTTGTACTGTGTTGTGTTGTGTTGTGTTGTGTTGTGTTGTGCTGTGTTGTGTTGTACTGTGTTGTGTTGTGTTGTACAGTGTTGTGTTGTGTTGTGTTGTACTGTGCTGTGTTGTGCTGTGTTGTGTTGTGCTATGTTGTACTGTGTTGTACTGTGCTGTGTTGTGTTGTGCTGTGTTGTGTTGTGTTGTACTGTGTTGTGTTGTGTTGTGTTGTGTTGTGTTGTACTGTGTTGTGTTCTACTGTGTTGTGTTGTGTTGTGTTGTGTTGTGCTGTGTTGTACTGTGTTGTGTTGTGTTGTGTTGTGCTGTGTTGTGTTGTGTTGTGTTGTGTTGTGTTGTGCTGTGTTGTGTTGTGTTGTACTGTGTTGTGTTGTACTGTGTTGTACTGTGTTGTGTTGTACTGTGTTGTGTTGTACTGTGTTGTACTGTGTTGTGTTGTGCTGTGTTGTGTTGTGCTGTGTTGTGTTGTGCTGTGTTGTACTGTGTTGTGTTGTGCTGTGTTGTGTTGTGCTGTGTTGTGTTGTGTTGTACTGTGTTGTGTTGTGTTGTACTGTGTTGTGTTGTGCTGTGTTGTGTTGTGTTGTGTTGTGTTGTGTTGTGTTGTACTGTGTTGTGCTGTGTTGTGTTGTGCTGTGTTGTGTTGTGCTGTGTTGTGCTGTGTTGTGTTGTGTTGTGTTGTGTTGTGTTGTACTGTGTTGTGCTGTGTTGTGTTGTGCTGTGCTGTGTTGTACTGTGTTGTGTTGTGTTGTGTTGTACTGTGTTGTGTTGTACTGTGTTGTGTTGTGTTGTGTTGTACTGTGTTGTACTGTGTTGTGTTGTGTTGTGTTGTGTTGTGTTGTGTTGTGTTGTACAGTGTTGTGTTGTGTTGTGTTGTGCTGTGTTGTGTTGTGTTGTACTGTGTTGTGTTGTACTGTGTTGTGTTGTGTTGTGTTGTGTTGTACTGTGTTGTGTTGTGTTGTGCTGTGTTGTGTTGTACTGTGTTGTGTTGTGTTGTGTTGTGTTGTGTTGTGTTGTGCTGTGTTGTGTTGTACTGTGTTGTGTTGTGTTGTGTTGTGTTGTGTTGTACAGTGTTGTGTTGTGTTGTGTTGTGTTGTACAGTGTTGTGTTGTGTTGTACTGTGTTGTGTTGTGTTGTGTTGTGTTGTGTTGTGTTGTGCTGTGTTGTGTTGTGTTGTGCTGTGTTGTATTGTGTTGTGTTGTGTTGTGCTGTGTTGTATTGTACTGTGTTGTGTTGTGTTGTGTTGTACTGTGTTGTGTTGTACTGTGTTGTGTTGTGTTGTATTGTGTTGTGTTGTACTGTGTTGTGTTGTGTTGTGCTGTGTTGTATTGTGTTGTGCTGTGTTGTGCTGTGTTGTGTTGTGTTGTGCTGTGTTGTATTGTACTGTGTTGTGCTGTGCTGTGTTGTATTGTGTTGTGCTGTGTTGTGCTGTGTTGTGTTGTGTTGTGCTGTGTTGTATTGTACTGTGTTGTGCTGTGCTGTGTTGTATTGTGTTGTGCTGTGTTGTGTTGTGTTGTGTTGTGTTGTGCTGTGTTGTATTGTACTGTGTTGTGCTGTGCTGTGTTGTGTTGTGTTGTACTGTGTTGTGTCGTGTTATACTGTGTTGTGCTGTGTTGTGTTGTACTGTGTTGTGTTGTGTTGTACTGTGTTGTGTTGTGTTGTGTTGTACTGTGTTGTGCTGTGTTGTGTTGTGTTGTGTTGTACTGTACTGTGCTGTGTTGTGTTGTGTTGTGCTGTGTTGTGTTGTGTTGTGTTGTACTGTGTTGTGTTGTGTTGTACTGTGTTGTGTTGTACTGTGTTGTGTTGTGTTGTGTTGTGTTGTACTGTGTTGTGTTGTGTTGTGTTGTGTTGTGTTGTGTTGTACTGTGTTGTGTTGTGTTG
>NC_134897.1:3273664-3323664 GCF_041734735.1 Babylonia areolata
TGTACTTATTCCTTGTACAGCATTCCTCTTCTCCTCACTCAGCACGTTGTGTGTGTGTGTGTGTGTGTGTGTGTGTGTGTGTGTGTGTGTGTGTGTGTGTGTGTGTGTGTGTGTGTGTGTGTGAGTGTGTATGGGTGTGTGTGTGTGTGTGTGTGTGTGTGTGTGAGTGTGAGTGTGTGTGTGTGTGTGTGTGTGTGTGTGTGTGTGTGTGAGTGTGTGTGTGTGTGTGTGTGTGTCTGTGTGTGTGTGAGTGTGTGTGTGTGTGTTGTGTGTGTGTGTGTGAGTGTGTGTGTGTGTGAGTGTGTGTGTGTGTGTTGTGTGTGTGTGTGTGAGTGTGTGTGAGTGTGTGTGTGTGTGTGTGTGAGTGTGTGTGTGTGTGTGAGTGTGTGTGTGTGTGTGTGTGTGTGTGTGTGTGTGTGTGTGTGTGTGTGTGTGTGTGTGTGTGTGTGTGTGAATGCAAATCGTGTTGACTTGCGTATGAAGCACAACTACTATAGACTGGAACGTAAGCCGAGGTTCCATGAGCGATCATAAAAGCACTAAGTTTGCCGGGCGTTGAGAAGTTCCCTAACTTTACGCTAAATCCATAGACTTAGAACTAGTCTTAAATAACGCTAAGCAAACTTACTGACCCTAAGACCTGCCCGTACAAATCCAGCCTACTGTTTCTGTTACCTCCGTCCTTATCTTAGCTGTCGTGCAGTGGCCTCACACACACTGTGTAGGAACTCAGCGAACTTATTCCCCTTTATCATCTCACCGTACGCTCTACCAAAATAATCCAGGACATGATATCTTTGGACGCTAACCTGTCCGGCACGGAGTGGACGTTGACCGATGACTGACCACTGGTGTCCAGTCATTCTGTCCATCACCGCCACCTGTCACTGACTGGGTCTGCTACAGCTGTTCTGGAATCCTGCAGGACCAGCTTCCTTCCAGGTGTGTTGTTTGGGACATAGGCCTGGCAGCGCTGGTTGTAGCATTCAGTCAGTGTGTTTAGTTAGTTAGTTAGTTAGTTAGTTAGTTAGTTAGTTAGTTAGTGGTCATTCGCGTAACACACAGGTTGACAGAAGTGAACGTGAAGAGTTGCAAACCACGAACGCAGAACGGAAGTGAAGACCAGTGAAAACCATCGTCAACCATACACAATGCTCAACGTACGTGTAGCTGCACCTCTGTCCACGCACCCCGTAGGCCTACCTCTACCCCCCAAACACTGGATAACTGTTTGTCATTTTCTTCTTCTTCTTCTTCTTCTTCTTCTCCTCCTCCTCCTCCTCCTCCTCCTCCTTCTCCTCCTTCTTCTCCTTCATCATCTTCTTCTCCTTTTCCTCCTCCTCCTCCTTCTTCTTCTTCTTCTTCTTCTTCTTCGTCTTCTTCTTCTTCTTCTCCTCCTCCTCCTTCTCCTCCTTCTTCTCCTTCATCATCTTCTTCTCCTTCATCATCTTCTTCTCCTTTTCCTCCTCCTCCTCCTTCTTCTTCTTCTTCTTCTTCGTCTTCTTCTTCTTCTTCTCCTCCTCCTCCTTCTCCTCCTTCTTCTCCTTCATCATCTTCTTCTCCTTCATCATCTTCTTCTCCTTCATCATCTTCTTCTCCTTTTCCTTCTCCTCCTCCTCCTTCTTCTTCTTCTTCTTCTCCTCCTCCTCCTCCTCCTCCTCCTTCTCGTTCTTCTTCTTCTTCTCCTCCTCCTCCTCCTTCTCCTCCTTCTTCTCCTTCATCATCTTCTTCTCCTTTTCCTCCTCCTCCTCCTTCTTCTTCTTCTTCTTCTTCTTCTTCTTCTTCTTCTCCTCCTCCTCCTCCTCCTCCTCCTCCTTCTCGTTCTTCTTCTTCTTCCTCCTCCTCCTCCTTCTTCTTCTTCTTCCTCCTCCTCCTCCTCCTTATTCTTTCTTCTCATTATTATTCTTCTGTGTGTCTGTAACATTGTTTTGTTCACAGGCAGATTCTGTTCCTTGTTAAGTGTAGTTCTGTTGAAAAATACCAGGACGTTCAATGATTGTGCAAACAACACTTGTAAAGAGATAGCGGGTGTAGTGTTTGATGTGGACACCACCTCCTCGAACGGGCGCTCTTGTGTGTGAGTGAAGAGTGTGTGCATGTTGCCAAAACCTGCATGATGGCTGCACAGGAAGACCGTCTGTGGAGTGCTCGGTTACCACTTAGAATATAAAGGAAGATGTGATGGATAGAGAAAAGGTGTGGGGTTAAAGGAAAAAGTAGCACACACACACACACACACACACACACACACACACACACACACACACACACACACACACACACACACACACACACACACACACACACACATTCAAAAGGAGAGCCGCCAGAAAGTGAAGAACAAGAACAACAGTAACAACAGCAAACAGGAGGAATGGAGAGAACGATATTGACATTCAAAGAGACAAGAAATACAGACTGTGAGCATTTCCGAACATTAACACACACACACACACACACACACACACACACACACACACACACACACACACACACACACTACCCACCCACATCCACACACTCATTCTCTCTCACTAAGCTTTCCAACGCACTCTCCCTCCATCCAGCCTTTGTTCGCAACCATGATGGACAACCTTCACCTCTGGCCGGTGACCCTGACCTTGGCGCTGACGACCTTGACCTTGATGCCCCCCCGGGTGACCCCGTTTCTGCTGGAGGAGGACTTCTGTCCCACAGAGGGCGGTCACTGCCGCTGTGTGGCCTTCAACGTGCACTGTGAGGGGCTGGGGCTGACGTCCGTCCCCGTGTTTGTCGCCCATGACATGAGGTGGGCTTCTTTGGGGAGGGCTGGGGGGCGGAGGGACGTGGATGGGAGGGAGGAGGTTGTGTGGGCGATGTGTGGATTGGTAGGGATGGGTGGGGGTGGGGAATAGGTTGGGGTGGTGGGGTTGGGTAGGTGTGAGGGATAGGTTGGGGTGGTGGGGGTGGGGGATAGGTTGGGGTGGGTAGGTGTGGGGGATAGGTTGGGGTGATGGGGTGGGTAGGGGTGGGGGATAGGTTGGGGTGGGTAGGGGTGGGGGATAGGTTGGGGTGATGGGGGTGGGGGATAGGTTGGGGTGATGGGGGTGGGTAGGGGTGGGGGATAGGTTGGGGTGGGTAGGTGTGGGGGATAGGTTGGGGTGATGGGGGTGGGGGATAGGTTGGGGTGATGGGGGTGGGGGATAGGTTCGGGTGATGGGGGTGGGTAGGGGTGGGGGATAGGTTGGGGTGGGTAGGGGTGGGGGATAGGTTGGGGTGATGGGGGTGGGGGATAGGTTGGGGTGGGTAGGGGTGGGGGATAGGTTGGGGTGGGTAGGGGTGGGGGATAGGTTGGGGTGATGGGGGTGGGGAATAGGTTGGGGTGATGGGGGTGGGTAGGGGTGGGGGATAGGTTGGGGTGGGTAGGGGTGGGGGATAGGTTGGGGTGATGGGGTGGGGGATAGGTTGGGGTGGGTAGGGGTGGGGGATAGGTTGGGGTGGGTAGGGGTGGGGGATAGGTTGGGGTGATGGGGTGGGGGATAGGTTGGGGTGGTGGGGTGGGGGATAGGTTGGGGTGATGGGGTGGGGGATAGGTTGGGGTGGGTAGGGGTGGGGGATAGGTTGGGGTGATGGGGTGGGGGATAGGTTGGGGTGATGGGGGTGGGGGATAGGTTGGGGTGGGTAGGGGTGGGGGATAGGTTGGGGTGATGGGGTGGGGGATAGGTTGGGGTGGGGGATATGTTGGGGTGGGTAGGGGTGGGGGATAGGTTGGGGTGGGGGTGGGGGATAGGTTGGGGTGGGTAGGGATGGGGGATAGGTTGGGGTGGGTAGGGGTGGGGGGTAGGTTGGGGTGGGGGATAGGTTGGGGTGATGGGGGTGGGGGACAGGTTGGGGTGATGGGGTGGGGGATAGGTTGGGGTGGGTAGGGGTGGGGGATAGGTTGGGGTGATGGGGTGGGGGATAGGCTGGGGTGGCTAGGGGTGGGGGATAGGTTGGGGTGTTGGGGTGGGGGATAGGTTGGGGTGGGTAGGGATGGGGGATAGGTTGGGGTGGGTAGTGGTGGGGGATAGGTTGGGGTGGTGGGGCTGAGGGGGTGGGGGATAGGTTGTGGATTTGGGGGGGCCTGGGGGGAGGGTTGGGGGGGATGGCTGGGGGGGGGGGGTTGGGGGGGGATGGGTGGGGGGAGAGGGTTTGGGGGATGTGTGGGGGGACCTGGGGGGAGAGGTTGGGGGGGATGGGGGGGGGAGGGGTGGGGGGGTGGGGATGTGTGGCTGTTGAGGGTGTACGCCATGTTTGTCACAAACCACATGAGGTGCGGATGGGTGGATGTGTTTGTGTGTGCGCATGTGTGTGTGTGTGTGTATGTGTGTGATTGTGTGTGTGTGATTGTGTGTGTGTGTGTGATTGTGTGTGTGTGTGTGTGATTGTGTGTGTGTGTGTGTGTGAGTGTGTGTGTGTGCGCGGAAGGGGGTAAGGGAGTATGTATATGTGTATGAGAAAGTGTGTGTGTGTGTGTGTGTGTGTGTGTGTGTGTGCGGAAGGGGGTAAGGGAGTATGTACATGTGTATGAGAAAGTGTGTGTGTGTGTGTGTGTGTGTGGGTGTGGGTGTGTGTGTGCGGAAGGGGGTAAGGGAGTATGTATATGTGTATGAGAAAGTGTGTGTGTGTGTGTGTGTGTGTGTGCGGAAGGGGGCAAGGGGATATATATATATGTGTATGAGAAAGTGTGTGTGTGTGTGTGTGTGCGGAAGGGGGCAAGGGGATATGTATATGTGTATGAGAAAGTGTGTGTGTGTGTGTGCTCGCGCGCGCTCGCGTGTGTTTTGAGAACAGGATAGATAGATGAATAGATGAAACGAGGTGGCTTTATCAAAACTGCAGAAGAACAACGAAATTTAATAAGACTATCACAATCAAAAATAAAACAAAAAATCCATCCCAAAGTGCGCAAAACACCACCACCACCACCTGTTCTAAGCCACACCACACCACGACTCTTCACTCTTCCCACCCCCAGGTTCACCTACCTCACCCTGGCCAACAACAACATCACCACCCTCCCTCCCTCCGCCTTCCTCCACCTCCCCACCGCCACCCTGGACCTCAGCCACAACCCCCTGACCAACATCTCCGCCGATGCCTTCCGAGGCCTGGAGAACGTTCTGCAGACCCTGGAGATGGAAGACTGCAGTCTGACGGCGCTGCCGGCTGCCTTGGGCACGCTGGCAAAACTGCGTAGTTTGGATTTACGTCATAATCCTCTGTTGACGTTTCTCCCTACTGACGTCATGTCCCCGGTGGGGGTGACCTTGGAAACGCTGGATATTAGTAATACAGGTGTGTGTGAGATAGAGAGAGAGAAATAGAGAGAGGGGGGGAGGAGGAGGAGGAGTGTTCATCATCGTTATCATCAGTGGTAGTACTAACAGATTTCTTCTTTTTCTTTTTCTTCTTATTCTTCCCCTAGTGTTATTATCATTCTTGTTGTTGTTATCATTATTATTATTATCATTATCATCATCATCATCATTCCTCCTGTGTCCTAGGCGGGACAGCAGGCCTAGCTGGTGATGATGATGATGATTGTTGTTGTTATTGTTGTATTTATCATCATAAGTGTTTAGGCCACGTGCCCGCTGTCTACCATGTTGTCGCCATTATAAAAAGCTCAACAATACACACTGTAGTCATTTGGATGAGACGCTAAACCGAGGTCCTGGGTGCAGCATGCATTTAGCGCACGTAAAATAACCCACGGCAACAAAAGGGTTGTACCTGGCAAAATTCAGTAGAAAAATCCACTTCGATTAGAAAAACAAATAAAACTGCACGCAGGAAAAAAAAATACCCAGAAAATGGGTGGCGCTCTCAGAGTAGCCACGCGCTCTCCTTGGGGATTTGAATCAAGCCAACACACACGTTGGCAACACAGAGGTCTTACTGAATTACATGGGGATTTTTAAACAAAAATGATCAATTATGGCCTGCTGTTGGGGTGAAGCAAGGCAGGTAAAGGGAAGGAACTGTGTAATGTGTATCACTAGAAAGAAAGACTTATTTCCCATAGATTACTGGGACTCTCTTTTTGTTTCTGTCTGTCTGTCTGTCTCTCTGTCTGTCTCTCTCTCTTTCTTTCTCTCTCTCTCTCTATCTATCTATCGATCGATTTATCTCTTTTAAACAGGGAGATGTTTGTAGTCCTATTTTGTTTTCATTATTTATAAATGAATTAGCGATAGAAATAATAGATAAGGGAAGGCACGGTGCTAGATTCACAAGTGACGTTATAGAATTATTTATTTTACTACTCGTTGATGATATAGTTTTACTCTCTGAGACGGTTGTTGGTCTTCAGACACAGTTGAATAATCTGAAAAATTCAGCCAATCAGTTACAGTTGCGGGTTAATTTGGATAAGAGTACCATAACTGTCTTTAGAAAAGGGGGTTATCTGGCAGCGAGGGAAAGATGGGTTTATGATGGTGTTGTTATGCCTGTCGTTAATGTCTATAAATATCTTGGAATATTCTTCTCTACACGTTTGAGTTTTGTAGCTGCATGTAAGGATTTATCTAGCAGAGGAAAAAATGCGTTGTTACATATTATGAAGAAACTTTGTTTGTTGAATAATAATTCTTTGAAGCTATTTCTGAAATTATTTGATATTCAGATACAACCTATTGTGCTATATGGTTCAGAATTGTGGGGGTTAGATAGAAAATCGGTTATGCATTGCGAGTCTGTTCATTTATTTGGGCTTAAAAACTTTTTAGGGGTTGAAGTGAGAACACCCAATGATTTAGTATATGGAGAAACTAATAGGCACCCAATCTATATTAACTCTGCTATTAGATGCATTCGTTACTGGTTAAAGATATTAAAAATGAATAATACTCGACTGCCAAGTAAATCTTACAATATGCTATATGATTTAGACTTAAGAGGCAAAACAAACTGGGTATCGAATGTACGAATGTGTTTACGTGAACTTGGGCTTGGGTATGTATGGGAATATCAAGGAGTAGGGGATGAAATTAGATTTGTGCAAATTCTTCGTCAACGATTGATAGACTGTAGGTGGCAGGAGCGGGAAAACCATTTTCAAAAGAGTGAAAGATTTTAAATTTATCGAAATTTTATCTCTGATCATATAGTAAAGCGATACCTTTTGTTTGATTTTAACAGACATCTCAGATTTACATTGACCAGATTTAGATTTGGAATCTCTGAAGTAAACACACAGAGATATCGTTACAAAGCAACATGTCATTCTAAACAATTGTGCCCATTGTGCAAAGAATCAAGAGAGGATGAAGTTCACTTTGTTTTAAAATGCCCTGTGTTGACTGATTTACGAATCCAATTTATTCCCCCAAAATATTATATAAATCCATGCTTGTTTCGGTTATGTTTGTTAATGGCATCTAACGATGAAAACATCATACGTAGTTTTGCTATATATCTTTATAAAGCACTGCAATTAAGAGAGACACTCATTTCTTAGATTCACTGATAGTTTGTTGTGAATGACGTTGTATTGTTTATATTACCAATTGCAATGGCACATGTAAAACTGTTATTACCCCCTATTCATATGGGGCTATGGCCTTAATTGAATAAACCATCTTGAATCTTATCGATCGATTTATCTCTCTATGGTATGGAGCGGTAGTGAAATAGGGATGGGAATAAGGTGACACATAATTGAAAACATACATATGTTTACAGTTTATGCACTGTGTACACACTGTTTACATTGTATCGTAATCTCTGTTTGTATGTAAATGTTTTGCGGGTTTGGTTTGGTTTTCTGTTTGTTTGTTTGTAGGTTGTATTTTATCAATCTTTCAAATGAATCGCCAGTTATATGCAACGTTGTTCTGTTGTCTATCTCGTTGCTGGCGTTGGTGCCGGTGGTGATGGTGATGGTGATTGAAGTGATGGTGATGGTGATTGAAGTGATGGTGATGGTGATTGAAGTGATGGTGATTGAAGTGATGGTGATTGAAGTGATGGTGACGGTGATTGAAGTGATGGTGGTTGAAGTGATGGTGAGGGTGATTGAAGTGATGGTGATTGAATTGGTGGTGATGGTGATTGAAGTCATGGTGATTGAAGTCATGGTGACGGTGATTGAAGTGATGGTGATTGAAGTTATGGTGATTGAAGTTATGGTGACGGTGATTGAAGTGATGGTGATTGAAATGGTGACGGTGATTGAAGTGATGGTGATTGAAGTGATGGTGATGGTGATTGAAGTGATACTGATGGTGATTGAAGTGATGGTGATTGAAGTGATGGTGATGGTGGTTGAAGTGATGGTGATTGAAGTGATAGTGATGGTGATTGAAGTGATGGTGATTGAAGTGATGGTGATGGTGGTTGAAGTGATGGTGATGGTGGTTGAAGTGATAGTGATGGTGATTGAAGTTATAGTGATTGAAGTTATAGTGATGGTGATTGAAGTGATGGTGATTGAAGTGATGGTGAGGGTGATTGAAGTGATGGTGATTGAATTGGTGGTGATGGTGATTGAAGTGATGGTGATTGAAGTCATGGTGACGGTGATTGAAGTGATGGTGATTGAAGTTATGGTGACGGTGATTGAAGTGATGGTGATTGAAGTGATGGTGATTGAAGTGATGGTGATGGTGATTGAAGTGATGGTGATTGAAGTGATGGTGATTGAAGTGATGGTGATGGTGATTGAAGTGATGGTGATGGTGATTGAAGTGATGGTGATTGAAGTGATGGTGATGGTGATTGAAGTGATGGTGATGGTGATTGAAGTGATGGTGATTGAAGTGATGGTGATGGTGATTGAAGTGATGGTGATGGTGATTGAAGTGATGGTGATTGAAGTGATGGTGATGGTGATTGAAGTGATGGTGATTGAAGTGATGGTGATTGAAGTGATGGTGATGGTGATGGTGATGGTTATTGAAGTGATGGTGATGGTGATAGAAGTGATGGAAATGGTGCTAGCGGTATGGTGAGTGTGTCTATGTTAATGTGGTTGTATGTGCCCGTGCGCTGTGTGCCTCTCTGTCTGACTGCCTATCAGTCTGTCTGTCTGTCTGTCTGTCTGTGTTTAAGCTTATTGGGTTTTGACTGACCAATTGTCTGAATTCACCTTGTAGCATAGAGAACAGGCAATACAATGAGAAGAAGAAGAAAAAAAAGATGGTGATGATGATGATGAACAAGAAGAAGAAGAACAAGAAGACTGGCCTATTAACTGATGAACCCCCTCCCTCACATCCACCTCCACACAGGAATCCGGCAGTGGCCCCTGGCGCTGAAGACCTCCATCCGGCTGAAGAAGCTGCTGTGCTCGGGCAACCGCCTGACGTCCATCCCTGACGACGCCTTCCGGACCTTTGCCGCCTCCCTGGACTACCTGGACCTGTCCTACAACGCCCTGCGGACCTTTCCTGACGCCCTGAACGAGCCCCGCAGGCTGACCCACCTCGACCTCTCCTTCAACCTCTTCGGGGACGTCCCTGAGGGTCAGTTCTTCAGCGGCGTGCACCGGGGGGAGGGGGGGGGGGGGGGGGGGGGGCTGGAGTTTGTTGTCGTTGTTGTTGTTGTCGTTGTTGTTGTTGTTGTTGGTGGTGGTGGTGGTGGTGGTGGTGGTGGTGTTTTGTTCATATTAATCGTCATTATATATCGATATATCGACTATGCATTCACATGGGAAAGAGGTATGGGGACGGGGGAGATGGGGTGGGGGGGATGTGGGAATGGAAAAAAGGTGAATAATACATACATACATACATGCATACGTACGTACGTACATACATAGTCAGTTAGATAGATTGGCAGATACATACAGACAGAGAGACAGACATCTTCACAATACATATGGTGACGACGACAATAAGGACAAGTTTAAATCCATAGTAATCTCATGTGACCTTCAGACTAAAACTATCCAGAGAGGTCACTGACCTTTGATAGCAGATAACTTCAAATGCTGTTTGCCCCCACCCCCCACCCCCACTCCCTCTCCTCCTCCCTACCACCCCCCACAGCCCAAAGACTGACGTTAAATTTGAAGGGAGATCAGTTCCAGTGTGTTGTAACGGACGTCTGAGTTATTCCAGTGTTTTGTGCATTTGGGGATGGGGGGGAGTAGAAGTGAAGAAAGGGGGAGGTAGAGCTGGAAGGTGTTTATTCGTCTGTCTGTCTGTCTGTCTGTCTGGCTATCTGTGTGTGTGTGTGTGTGTGTGTGTGTGTGTGTGTGTGTGTGTGTGTGTGTGTGTGTGTGTATTTTTCTAGGGCTGAAAATTTCTATTTATCCCAGGTAAACTCTGATGATGCAACTGTCGAAAGGAAATCCCTAAGAAGAAAGTGTTTGCGACATAATATACCGATAATGCGCTCTGCATATGTGTGTGTGTGTGTCTCAAGTTACGTTAATTTAGTGCGAACTCGGACTTCGTGTATTCAGCTCTGTGTACTGATCCAGGTAAGTTCAGGCACAGTACCACTCTGTGTCTGTGTTGATCCAGGTGAGTTTGTGTAGTGTACAACGTGTGTGTGTGTGTGTGTCGTTTATCCAGGTGCGTTCAGGTACTGTACAGGTATGTGTGTATTTATCCAGGTTAAGTTCAGATACTGTATTGTACAGTTCTGTGATGATGCAGGTAAGTTCAGACACTGTACAAGTGTGTGTGGGGGGTACAGGTAAGTTCAGACACTGTACAGGTGTGTGTGTGGGGGTACAGGTAAGTTCAGACACTGTACAGGTGTGTGGTGGTGTACAGGTAAGTTCAGACACTGTACAGGTGTGTGGTGGTGTACAGGTAAGTTCAGACACTGTACAGGTGTGTGGTGGGGTACAGGTAAGTTCAGACACTGTACAAGTTTGTGTGTGGGTGGGGGTACAAGTACGTTCAGACACTGTACAGGTGTGTGGTGGTGTACAGGTAAGTTCAGACACTGTACAGGTGTGTGTGGGGTACAGGTAAGTTCAGACACTGTACAAGTTTGTGTGTGGGGGTACAGGTAAGTTCAGGCACTGCACAGGTGTGTGGGGGGTACAGGTAAGTTCAGACACTGTACAGGTGTGTGGTGGGTACAGGTAAGTTCAGACACTGTACAGGTGTGTGGTGGGGTACAGGTAAGTTCAGACACTGTACACGTGTGTGTGGGTACAGGTAAGTTCAGACACTATACAGGTGTGTGGGGGGTACAGGTAAGTTCAAACACTGTACAGGTGTTTGGGGGGGTACAGGTAAGTTCAGACACTGTACAGGTGTGTGGTGGGTACAGGTAAGTTCAGACACTGTACAGGTGTGTGGTGGGTACAGGTAAGTTCAGACACTGTACATGTGTGTGGTGGGTACAGGTAAGTTCAGACACTGTACAGGTGTGTGGGGGGTACAGGTAAGTTCAGACACTGTACAGGTGTGTGTGGGTACAAGTCAGTTCAGACACTGTACAGGTGTGTGGTGGGGTACAGGTAAGTTCAGACACTGTACAGGTGTGTGGTGGGGTACAGGTAAGTTCAGACACTGTACAGGTGTGTGTGGGTACAGGTAAGTTCAGACACTGTACAGGTGTGTGGTGGTGTACAGGTAAGTTCAGACACTGTGCAAGTGTGTGTGGGGGTACAGGTAAGTTCAGACACTGTACATGTGTGTGGTGGTGTAAAGTTCAGACACTGTACAGGTGTGTGGTGGGTACAGGTAAGTTCAGACAGTGTACAGGTGTGTGGGGTACAGGTAAGTTCAGACACTGTACAGGTGTAGGAGGGTACAGGTAAGTTCAGACACTGTACAGGTGTGTGGTGGGTACAGGTAAGTTCAGACACTGTACATGTGGGGGGGGGGGGGTACAGGTAAGTTCAGACACTGTACAGGTGTGTGGTGGGGTACAGGTAAGTTCAGACACTGTACAGGTGTGTGGTGTACAGGTAAGTTCAGACACTGTACAGGTGTGTGGGGTACAGGTAAGTTCAGACACTGTACAGGTGTGTGGTGGGGTACAGGTAAGTTCAGACACTGTACAGGTGTGTGGGGGGTACAGGTAAGTTCAGACACTGTACAGGTGTGTGGTGGGTACAGGTAAGTTCAGACACTGTACAGGTGTGTGGGGGGTACAGGTAAGTTCAGACACTGTACAGGTGTGTGTGGGTACAGGTAAGTTCAGACACTGTACAGGTGTGTGGTGGGGTACAGGTAAGTTTAGACACTGTACATGTGTGTGTGTGGGTACAGGTAAGTTCAGACACTGTACAGGTGTGTGGTGGGTACAGGTAAGTTCAGACACTGTACAGGTGTGTGGTGGGTACAGGTAAGTTCAGACACTGTACAGGTGTGTGGTGGGTACAGGTAAGTTCAGACACTGTACAGGTGTGTGGGGGGGGTACAGGTAAGTTCAGACACTGTACAGGTGTGTGGTGGTGTACAGGTATGTTCAGACGCTGTACAGGTGTGTGTGGGGTACAGGTAAGTTCAGACACTGTACAGGTGTGTGTGGGTACAGGGCAGTTCAGACACTGTACAGGTGTGTGGTGGGGTACAGGTAAGTTCAGACACTGTACAGGTGTGTGGGGGGTGCAGGTAAGTTCAGACACTGTACAGGTGTGTGGTGGGGTACAGGAAAGTTCAGACATTGTACAGGTGTGTGGTGGGGTACAGGAAAGTTCAGACACTGTACAGGTGTGTGGTGGGTACAGGTAAGTTCAGACACTGTACAGGTGTGTGGTGGTGTACAGGTAAGTTCAGACACTGTACAGGTGTGGGGGGGTACAGGTAAGTTCAGACACTGTACAGGTGTGTGTGGGGTACAGGTAAGTTCAGACACTGTACAGGTGTGTGTGGGTACAGGGCAGTTCAGACACTGTACAGGTGTGTGGTGGGGTACAGGTAAGTTCAGACACTGTACAGGTGTGTGGGGGGTGCAGGTAAGTTCAGACACTGTACAGGTGTGTGGTGGGGTACAGGAAAGTTCAGACATTGTACAGGTGTGTGGTGGGGTACAGGAAAGTTCAGACACTGTACAGGTGTGTGGGGGGTACAGGTAAGTTCAGACACTATACAGGTGTGTGGTGGGTACAGGTAAGTTCAGACACTGTACAGGTGTGTGGTGGGTACAGGTAAGTTCAGACACTATACAGGTGTGTGGTGGGTACAGGTAAGTTCAGACACTGTACAGGTGTGGGGGGTACAGGTAAGTTCAGACACTGTACAGGTGTGTGGGGTACAGATAAGTTCAGACACTGTACAGGTGTGTGGTGGTGTACAGGTAATTTCAGACACTGTACAGGTGTGTGGGGTACAGGTAAGTTCAGACACTGTACAGGTGTGTGGTGGTGTACAGGTAAGTTCAGACACTGTACAGGTGTGTGTGGGGGGTACAGGTAAGTTCAGACACTGTACAGGTGTGTGTGGTGGGTACAGGTAAGTTCAGACACTGTACAGGTGTGTGGGGGGTACAGGTAAGTTCAGACACTGTACAGGTGTGTGGTGGTGTACAGGTAAGTTCAGACACTGTACAGGTGTGTGGTGGGGTACAGGTAAGTTCAGACACTGTACACGTGTGTGGTGGGGTACAGGTAAGTTGAGACACTGTACAAGTTTGTGTGTGGGTACAGGTAACTTCCGGCACTGCCGGGTGACGCTGAAGACGCTGTACCTGGTGCACGTAATGATGAGGACCATCCCCTTCGGCCTGCAGGAGTTGTCGGCCCTGCAGAACCTCTACCTCAGCTACAACCCCATCTCTTCCGCTGACCCCAACGTCTTCAACGGCAGTGTTGCCAACTCCCTCCAGGTCCCCGCCATCGTCATCGTCTGTCATCATCGTCGTCGTCGTCGTCGTTGTCTATCATCATCATCGTCGTCGTCGTCGTCGTTGTCTATCATCATCATCGTCGTCGTCGTCGTCGTTGTCTATCATCATCATCGTTGTCGTCATCAATATTTTGCTTATAATCCTATTTCTTTCTTAGTAGTAGTGCCAGCTCTCGGAAGGTCCTCGTCGCCATCACCGTTATAACCACACTATGTACAATAGTTATAGGACGTTTAAACCCACTGTTGGTCAAGATACTATAGTAATTTTTTACATTGTTACCAAATAACAAGTTTAGAACAACCAATTGCGCAGTTTCGATAATTTCCCAAAAATGATTAACTCAGTAAAAAGTAATTAAGGTTCCACTGACGACACTGCTGATGAGACTTACTTTTTGTTTTTGTACCCCTTTTTGGACGATATCAGACAAAATAATGTGCTTTCCTAGATACAATACAACTCACCCAAACTCTTTTGAAGTCTGCTTCATGTTTTCTGAAGAAAAACAAACCTAGCCCTGGTGAAAACAAAGACCGTTTGACAATTGTGTTGGTCACACAAGGCCTGACTAAGCGCGTTGGGTTACGCTGCTGGTCAGGCATCTGCTTGGCAGATGTGGTGTAGCGTATATGGATTTGTCCGAACGCAGTGACGCCTCCTTGAGCTACTGAAACTGAAACTGAAACTGGTCAAGAGGTTATGAAAGAGACGCCGCGGGAGACTGGGTGAGGCGTTAGACATGTGACCCTGTGCACACCAGTGACCAAGAGTTCGAAGCCCCGTGTCGGCATGGTGCTATGCCCTTGGGGAAAGACAGTTCACCCCCATTTGCTTCACTCCACCCAGCAGGTGTGTTGACTGACGGACAGGGGTGGTTGTTCTGCAGGTGCTGCACCTGGACAAGACGCTGCTGACCTCAGTGCCCACAGCCCTCAACAGGCTGACCCAGCTGCAGGAGCTGAACATCACCTGGAACCGCATCCACTACATGGACAACTACGCCATCAACCTGCCCAACCTGCGGGTAGGCCGTCTGCTCTGTCCTCTGTCCTGACCTTACTTGTGTGCTCACTGCGTCCCTGTGGGGAGGAGATCAAATATGAATTATGATCTGTCTAAAACAAAACACATTCTTTTAATTAAAAAGACAATGTGACTTATGTTCTTACTGGATTAATTGCAGCGGGCATGGGGCGAAAATGAAATGTGTGTTAATCAAATTGAATGGTTGGGTCGTCTCCTACTCCAACCGTTAATTTAGGACCAAATGTACCTTCTGAAATACAGAACATTCTTATCAGATGAATTATCATGGTACATACACAATGAGTGTGAACGGGCACTGGCCTTTGGTCGGTTAAGGCGAGTGGAGAGGGGTGGCCCCGCTTTTCTATACCTAGTGTGATGCACTACATGTGATATGGTAAGCATAGTAGTATAGTAAATATCATGACATAGTACTACTGTTATCACTATTGTAATAAATTATAGTAACTGTTGTGATGTAGTACCTATTGTGATATGGTAATATTGTAATATAATAACTATTGTGATACAATGCATATTGTTATACAGTAATTGTTGTGATATGGTACCTGTTGCGATGTGGTACCTATTGTAATATAGCAGTTATTGTGGTATGGTACCTATTGCAATACAGTGACTATTGTGATGCGGTACTTGTAAGATAGTACTTATTGTGATACGGTTTCTATAGAGATGTAGTGATGATGATTATGATGATGATATAGCGCTTATTCTCGGTTGGAGACGCTCTAAGCATAGTACCCAGTAACCGAAGTAAGTACGGTAGACATTTGAGCCAGGAGCTGCACAAGCTGTGTGTAGCTGACTGAGTGACTGTGCAGGACCTGTACCTGGACAAGAACCCCCTGGCCAACATCAAGTTCGCCGCCCTGTCCGGCCTGCCCAGCCTCCGGAGACTGTACATGAGGAACACCTCCCTCACCTTCGTCCCCAACTCCGCCCTGGGCAGCGTGGCCAACCTCACCCTCCTCGACCTGTCTTTCAACCACTTCCAGGCGCTCTACGACCTGGGCTTCCCCGGCATGAGCCGCCTGCAGGAGCTGAGGCTGTCCGGGAACCCCCTGGTCAGCGTCACGGACCACGCGCTGGACGACCTCACCTCGGTCAGCGTGCTGGACCTGACTGACTGCCTGCTCACCGACATTCCTCGGGCCGTGCAGCAGATGCACGCGCTGCGTTCCGTCCGCATGCAAGGCAATGACGTCAACTGCACGTGCGACACCCTGGGCTGGGTGAAGACGTGGAGGGAAAACGAGGGCTTGTTGCCCCGGGTGGAGGGGGCGTGTGCTCAGGACGACACGCTAACCATTCAGAGCTTCATTGACAACGAAGGCAGGGCGTGTTGATGTTATGGTAGTGAGTGGTTCCGAGACTGCTTCAAAGTTTAGTGCAGGTCCTTCCTCTGTTTTCTGTCTCTATTTGTTTCGTTTCCCTAGATATTTGTCTGATGGCAGGGAAAAGAAGTTTGTCAATTCTGTATATTGCTAGGGAAAGGAATGCGTCTATTGCAGGGAGGGGGGGGGGGAGAATTTCGCCCATTTTTTCAATTGCTAGGGAAGAATTTTGTCTGTTGTCGGGGAAGAGTTATGTCTTTTGCTGGAGAAACATGACTTTTTAATGTTTATCTGCTTGTTTGCTCGAATGGGCTGTTTGTTGTTTTGTTTTGTTGTTGTTGTTTTTTGTTGTTGTTGTTGTTTTACAGTGTGTGTGTTACGTGTGTAAAAGGTACTTGCGTGTAAGTGACATTCACAGCAACACATGAGATACAGAGAGACAGGGATAGAGACAGACACAAAGACACAAGTGACACCCGATTCAGAACTCCAGTTATGCACACAAATAATAAATGAAAAGTTATGCACACACAAGAAAACGTGAAAAGTTCTGCTCACAAGCAACTCATGAGTACTTTTGGGAATGGTTTATTTTGAACACCATCAAGTAAAAATTTCCATTTTCTGCAAGACCACAAACTGTGTTTTATCACTACTACTTTCAAAGTCATAACGAAAACAAACTGATAGACACGACTGTAAAATGCACAGTTTTTACGCAGCTGATTTCACAAACGAAAAAAACTTAACCAAAATACCAAAGAAATATCTCAGCTTTCTTGAGCATCCAAAATAAAGAATAATACAGGAACAAGAAATATCAGGTTGGGTTCAGCTCAAAGCAGAATCTGGTATGTTTGCCGACATTAACACACTGCTGGTCCATACACCAAGGATTGTCCATAAACTCAATGGCCAGTTTGAGTCCACTTTAAACCTACTTCTATTGCTCGCTGAAAAAATACAAATGCGTTTCAAATCAACAAGAAGAATATAAAAAGGAAAAGGAAAAAATGACAATAAGATACCACGTTGTGATACCCAAACAGCTATGACTGCTGGCATGAGTGTGCGCTGTGTCTTTCGTAATGTAAGGTGTAACCGAACGTTTGATTTAAAATGGTAGATATACCTCCCATGGCTGACATGTAACAAAACACATAAAACAAAATGAATGAGGTTGTGTTGGTGGTGGGTTTCTGTGTGTGTGTGTGTGTGTGTGTGTGTGTGTGGTCATGAAAATTGCCAATGAATATAGTTCAATCACTAACAATGTCACTCTCATAATAAACGCACTCATATTTGTTAAAACAAAATAGTTATTAAGCTAAACCGTTTCAACAAACAAAAAATAACTAAATGCACATGCACATCTTCAACTCATCCTTTGTCAGATCAAAATGAGATAAAAATGAGATATCAAATGCCACGTTCTGTTCAGATCGAGGTCACGCATAGCAACAGGCAAATTGGAACCAAGGGATTCAATTAAAAAGTGAAAATACACGCATGCATACAAGATGATTCAAGAAATGACTCGGTGTTTATGTACAGGGGAGCAAACACCACGAAACATAAGTTATCTGCCTTGCATACTCCCCCTCCCCGCCTCCCCTGGACAAGCAGTCGTGAGCTCCGTTTCAAGTTCAAAACCATGATTTCATTTATAATATTCTGACGAAGAGTCTTTTGTGGCTATCCATCACAGATGAATAATTGTATTCCACGCTGTTAAATATATGCCACACTGTTAATATCAGGGTTAGCAATAGAAGTCCAGAAAGTTCAAACTCTAAAATACAGATAGTAATTGCTGGAGTTCAATTTGTAAACTTTAATTTCCGACTTTAAAATACAAGATTGTGCTTGCTGTTGGCAAAAAGCATTTCAAAGGCGAGTTCATGTCCATGACAAACGCCTGATGGTATACATCTTAAATACGTGCAGGAGACACTGATAGTGTCCTATCTATTTTCAATACTTGCTCAAAAACAGGCTACTACAGCAAATACAATCACAATTAATATCAAAGGAATTTCTGAAAAATGGAGAGTTCATATCATACTCCCAGTTTGGTGCCATATACTGCACTATATGTTTAACTGATGCAACAAGGCCTATTAGTTTGCTCTGTTTGGCCAAAATTTGTGGCAAACTCAGTAATAAGATGTCCAGCTATTTGTCTGCCGTCTGCTAGCATAATGAACATCAATGGAAATTCTGAAAATATAAATCTAGTTAAGCACAATGAATATCAATGGAATTTCTTAAAATATTAATAGTGGACACACACAAAGTAACTTGTTCACAAAGCACATTCAACATTGTGTAATGTACTCACCACAGCAGGAAAAAGAGCAGTACAAATCACTGTTCAGTCTGACAAGCATAGGTCACACGCAGAAAGATAATTATGATTCTCATCTGCATTGTTTACTCAATACAGACAAGTGTTGTTCATCTCTCCCCAACCCTCACCCCTACCCACCCCACCTCCCTCCCACTATGTTCCACTTTCACTTTCATGAAATCATGCAAATTTCACAAAGCCTGCACCAAGTTTGAAAATTGTTGGCAAACTGGGCACATTTTTAGAAGATAGTAAAATCAAAGTGTCGTAGCTTTATGGGACTTTATTTTTTAAATTGATAATCAAAGGCAAGCTGTAAAGACAAAAGTGATAAACAGTTATAAACAGCGTTTAATCAGGGACTGCTTGAATTTTAACACTTATTCTCAAGAGCGCATCATTTTGAGCATGTATTATTCTTGAGTAAGCAATACCAAGATTGTCAAAGGTATTGAACATCATTCTGTCTAGCATACACAAGTGGTATGTTTCGATTTTTTTTTTTTTTTTTTTTCCTTTTTTTTTTCTTGTGTGTGTGTGTGTGTGTGTGTGTGTGTGATAGTTCTTTTTTCTCATCACAAATCAAACAAAAAGAGTAAATTCACATGTCATTGAATACATACACACACGCATGGCATCTGTTCCTCCACAGCACCATGTCTGCAATCCACATTGTGTAATCATAAAGAACCAGTTCAAAGTTCATTTTCAAAAGCAGTTTGGGAATTTACATACATACCACATACAGGACCAAAACTCAAATGCAATTTCTTTTTCTTATCTTTCTTTTTCTTTTTCCAAGTTTCACCAGAGCAAAAACTGCATGCATAGTTTCATACATTTTCGTTATGAATTACCGGAAGATTAACAAAAAAAGATGCATAAAAAATCTTTTTCTGTTTAAAGGCAGACAATTTCATTTTAAGGTTCCAGAGACAAAGGATATCAATGTTTCACTAATTAACGAAATCTCTTCTTTTCTTCTCTTTTTTTCTTGAAAAATCATATTTCCACTTTTGACATTTTGGGAAAAATAATACAAAATAAAGGCACACTTTCAATAGAATACATTTTCCGTTTTCATTTTGCTTGGCTCAAGCTTCTTTCTCTTAAATGCTTTTAGTACAAACTTTAGAAGGCACTTCTGACAAATTCTTTCTTTCTTTTCCCTTTTTTTTTTTTTTCTTTCTTTTTTGCAAGAAGAGTAGTCGTGCACAAAAATGAAAAAACCACTGTTCAGTGCTTCTACAGGACTTTCACTGCACATGTCTGTCAACACTACACACTGACTGACCAGTGCTGTAAGAGGACTTTCACTACACATGTCTGTCAACACTACACACTGACTGACCAGTGCTGTAAGAGGACTTTCACTGCACATGTCTGTCAACACTACACACTGACTTTCACTGCACATGTCTGTCAACACTACACACTGACTGACCAGTGCTGTAAGAGGACTTTCACTACACATGTCTGTCAACACTACACATTGACTGATCAGTGCTGTAAGAGGACTTTCACTACACATGTCTGTCAACACTACACACTGACTTTCACTACACATGTCTGTCAACACTACACACTGACTTTCACTACACATGTCTGTCAACACTACACACTGACTTTCACTACACATGTCTGTCAACACTACACATTGACTGATCAGTGCTGTAAGAGGACTTTCACTACACATGTCTGTCAACACTACACAATGACTGATCAGTGCTGTAAGAGGACTTTCACTACACATGTCTGTCAACACTACACAATGACTGATCAGTGCTGTAAGAGGACTTTCACTACACATGTCTGTCAACACTACACATGTCTGTCAACACTACACACTGACTTTCACTACACATGTCTGTCAACACTACACATTGACTGATCAGTGCTGTAAGAGGACTTTCACTACACATGTCTGTCAACACTACACAATGACTGATCAGTGCTGTAAGAGGACTTTCACTACACATGTCTGTCAACACTACACAATGACTGATCAGTGCTGTAAGAGGACTTTCACTACACATGTCTGTCAACACTACACATGTCTGTCAACACTACACACTGACTTTCACTACACATGTCTGTCAACACTACACACTGACTGATCAGTGCTGTAAGAGGACTTTCACTACACATGTCTGTCAACACTACACACTGACTTTCACTACATATGTCTGTCAACACTACACATGTCTGTCAACACTACACATGTCTGTCAACACTACACACTGACTTTCACTACACATGTCTGTCAACACTAAACACTGACTGACCAGTGCTGTAAGAGGACTTTCACTGCACATGTCTGTCAACACTACACACTGACTGATCAGTGCTGTAAGAGGACTTTCACTACACATGTCTGTCAACACTACACACTGACTTTCACTACACATGTCTGTCAACACTACACACTGACTGACCAGTGCTGTAAGAGGACTTTCACTACACATGTCTGTCAACACTACACACTGACTGACCAGTACTGTAAGAGGACTTTCACTACACATGTCTGTCAACACTACACACTGACTTTCACTACACATGTCTGTCAACACTACACACTGACTTTCACCACACATGTCTGTCAACACTACACACTGACTGACCAGTGCTGTAAGAGGACTTTCACTACACATGTCTGTCAACACTACACACTGACTTTCACCACACATGTCTGTCAACACTACACACTGACTGACCAGTGCTGTAAGAGGACTTTCACTACACATGTCTGTCAACACTACACACTGACTGATCAGTGCTGTAAGAGGACTTTCACTACACGTCTGTCAACACTACACATTGACTGACCAGTGCTGTAAGAGGACTTTCACTACACATGTCTGTCAACACTACACACTGACTTTCACCACACATGTCTGTCAACACTACACACTGACTGATCAGTGCTGTAAGAGGACTTTCACTACACATGTCTGTCAACACTACACACTGACTTTCACCACACATGTCTGTCAACACTACACACTGACTGACCAGTGCTGTAAGAGGACTTTCACTACACATGTCTGTCAACACTACACACTGACTGATCAGTGCTGTAAGAGGACTTTCACTACACATGTCTGTCAACACTACACATTGACTGACCAGTGCTGTAAGAGGACTTTCACTACACATGTCTGTCAACACTACACACTGACTGACCAGTGCTGTAAGAGGACTTTCACTACACATGTCTGTCAACACTACACACTGACTTTCACCACACATGTCTGTCAACACTACACATTGACTGACCAGTGCTGTAAGAGGACTTTCACTACACATGTCTGTCAACACTACACACTGACTTTCACTGCACATGTCTGTCAACACTACACACTGACTGATCAGTGCTGTAAGAGGACTTTCACTACACATGTCTGTCAACACTACACACTGACTTTCACTACACATGTCTGTCAACACTACACACTGACTTTCACCACACATGTCTGTCAACACTACACATTGACTGACCAGTGCTGTAAGAGGACTTTCACTACACATGTCTGTCAACACTACACACTGACTGATCAGTGCTGTAAGAGGACTTTCACTGCACATGTCTGTCAACACTACACACTGACTGACCAGTGCTGTAAGAGGACTTTCACTACACATGTCTGTCAACACTACACACTGACTTTCACTACACATGTCTGTCAACACTACACATGTCTGTCAACACTACACACTGACTTTCACTACACATGTCTGTCAACACTACACACTGACTTTCACTGCACATGTCTGTCAACACTACACACTGACTTTCACTACACATGTCTGTCAACACTACACACTGACTTTCACTACACATGTCTGTCAACACTACACACTGACTGACCAGTGCTGTAAGAGGACTTTCACTACACATGTCTGTCAACACTACACACTGACTGACCAGTGCTGTAAGAGGACTTTCACTACACATGTCTGTCAACACTACACACTGACTGACCAGTGCTGTAAGAGGACTTTCACTACAGATGTCTGTCAACACTACACACTGACTGACCAGTGCTGTAAGAGAACTTTCACTACACATGTCTGTCAACACTACACACTGACTTTCAGTACACATGTCTGTCAACACTACACACTGACTGACCAGTGCTGTAAGAGAACTTTCACTACACATGTCTGTCAACACTACACACTGACTGGCCAGTGCTGTAAGAGGACTTTCACTACACATGTCTGTCAACACTACACACTGACTTTCACTACACATGTCTGTCAACACTACACACTGACTGACCAGTGCTGTAAGAGGACTTTCACTACACATGTCTGTCAACACTACACACTGACTGACCAGTGCTGTAAGAGGACTTTCACTGCACATGTCTGTCAACACTACACACTGACTGACTAGTGCTGTAAGAGGACTTTCACTACACATGTCTGTCAACACTACACACTGACTGACTAGTGCTGTAAGAGGACTTTCACTACACATGTCTGTCAACACTACACACTGACTTTCACTACACATGTCTGTCAACACTACACATTGACTGATCAGTGCTGTATGAGGACTTTCACTACACATGTCTGTCAACACTACACACTGACTGATCAGTGCTGAAAGAGGACTTTCACTACACATGTCTGTCAACACTACACACTGACTGATCAGTGCTGTAAGAGAACTTTCACTGCACATGTCTGTCAACACTACACACTGACTTTCACTACACATGTCTGTCAACACTACACACTGACTTTCACTACACATGTCTGTCAACACTACACACTGACTTTCACTACACATGTCTGTCAACACTACACACTGACTGACCAGTGCTGTAAGAGAACTTTCACTGCACATGTCTGTCAACACTACACACTGACTTTCACTACACATGTCTGTCAACACTACACACTGACTGATCAGTGCTGTAAGAGGACTTTCACTACACATGTCTGTCAACACTACACACTGACTGATCAGTGCTGTAAGAGGACTTTCACTGCACATGTCTGTCAACACTACACACTGACTGACCAGTGCTGTAAGAGGACTTTCACTGCACATGTCTGTCAACACTACACACTGACTTTCACTGCACATGTCTGTCAACACTACACACTGACTTTCACTACACATGTCTGTCAACACTACACACTGACTTTCACTACACATGTCTGTCAACACTACACACTGACTTTCACTACACATGTCTGTCAACACTACACACTGACTTTCACTACACATGTCTGTCAACACTACACACTGACTTTCACTACACATGTCTGTCAACACTACACACTGACTGATCAGTGCTGTAAGAGGACTTTCACTACACATGTCTGTCAACACTACACACTGACTTTCACTACACATCTGTCAACACTACACACTGACTTTCACTGCACATGTCTGTCAACACTACACACTGACTTTCACTACACATGTCTGTCAACACTACACACTGACTTTCACTACATATGTCTGTCAACACTACACATGTCTGTCAACACTACACACTGACTTTCACTACACATGTCTGTCAACACTAAACACTGACTGACCAGTGCTGTAAGAGGACTTTCACTGCACATGTCTGTCAACACTACACACTGACTGATCAGTGCTGTAAGAGGACTTTCACTACACATGTCTGTCAACACTACACACTGACTGACCAGTGCTGTAAGAGGACTTTCACTACACATGTCTGTCAACACTACACACTGACTTTCACTACACATGTCTGTCAACACTACACATTGACTGATCAGTGCTGTAAGAGGACTTTCACTACACATGTCTGTCAACACTACACACTGACTTTCACTACACATGTCTGTCAACACTACACACTGACTGATCAGTGCTGTAAGAGGACTTTCACTACACATGTCTGTCAACACTACACACTGACTTTCACTGCACATGTCTGTCAACACTACACACTGACTCGACACTTTGTGATCATAACACACTAACAAATCTCAAAATTCAAATACTGTGTGAGGAGTCAAACAAAAAAATCAATAATCATTATATATCATAATTACATGATGCTTCCAAATATATCAAGCCGTCCAACTCCTATTTTTAGGAAGAGAGTTTCTAGGGAGAAAATAAGCTTGAGCCATTCTTTTCAAAACGGGAGGTTATCAATCATTCCGAATATCCAAACATACTGAACATTTGAAAGGATGAAAATAGAATAAAATTATCAAAGTTAAAAAAATTTAAAAAGATGATAAAATCCAAGCCAATGTGCTGCATTTGAGCAAATAAAAATGAAATTCGTTTGTGCATAGTTCTCGCAGTGACAATAAAATGAATAATGACAAGATACACACATGTACATGCCCCATTTCATATTCAACCTTTTTTTTTTTAAGAGAACGGGAGGTTCATTTCATGCAAAATGAACTAAAGAGCAAAACCAAACAGGAGTTTTCAATTTTGATGAATGAATGAATGATGATGATAAATGATAAGGATACTTATATAGCACCTATCCTCGCACTTTACAAACACAGGGTCACTTGCACAACGGGCTGCCTACCTGGGTAAAGCCGACTGACAGCTGCCATTGGGCACTCATCATTCGATTCTGGAGTCATTCAATCAGATTTCAGGCACACACACACATACACACTCAGACAGACACATGTAACATTTTACATGCATGGATGTTTTCTTAATTACTCTGCCATGTAGGCAGCCATACTACATTTCCAGGTGTGTGCATGCTGGGTATGTTCTTGTTTCTATAACCCACTGAACGCTGACATGGATTACAGGATCTTTAACGTGCGTATTTGATCTTCTGCATGTGTATACACACGAAGGGGGTTCAGGCACGAGCAGGTCTGCACATATGTTGACCTGGGAGATCTGAAAAATCTCCACCCACCAAGCGCCGTCATCGAGATTCAAACCAAGTCCCTCAGATTGTCAGTCCACACTTTAACCACTCAGCTATTGCGCAGATACGCTCCTCATCCACAGCTTGTTTCATGTGTACTGGGATCAGATATTGGTCAAAAATCCACAAAGCAACCAAGGCCATTTTTTAAACCAAAGGCAATGTCAGGATTGCTTTCCAATGCAAACAATGTCAGATGGGTTGTTCAAAGTGCAGTACCTTTGACATGCATGTCTCTTGCAAAGTAAGTATATCATGCATGTAAAATTACATACAAGCATACACATGGATATGCAAGATTAGTGGATATGTCAGACTGCAGGTTCCCATAAGAATGCATTTAAGAGGCCAAGGCAAAAACTACACAAGAGAGATATGATGGAGAGAGGGTTTGAATCTCTGTTTCAGTGTCTTTCTCTTTCTCTCCATCTCTTCACTTGCACACATACTGTGAATAAAGGACACAGGGGGGAACATCAAGAGGACAAAAGAGAAGCATATAGAGGCTAAGTAACATTACGTTATGTGTGTGAACACACACACACACACACACACACAACACACACTTCAAATCAATTACATCCTAGTGAAGTGTGTGCTTCTCAATGTTGAATAGAATTTTTTTTTTTAAGTCGTATGTAATGATGGAGAACTCATGACATCAAATAAGAGTTACACTACAATGAGAATAGAAACAAGTGTACGATGTCCTCTATAACAGGTTTTGAAAAAATACACAGTATCAGTGTAAATGTTCTTGATCCCAGACACACACAGTCACTAAACTGACATGTGTGCACCGTTTGCATTTTCAGATCCATGGATTTTCCTAGTCACCTGTTAAGTACCTATCTATATAGCATTATAATCACCCCTGTTAGTTACAAAATATAGGTTAAGGATTGGTAGCTTTTTTTCTTTTCTTTTTTTTTTTTTTTTTTTCCTTTTTTTTCCCAGCCATCAAGTGGATTCTTCTTTTTCTTCTTCGTTCATCGGCTAAAACTCCCACGTTCACTCATATGTACACAAAAGGGATTTTACGTGTGTGACTGTTTTTACCCTGCCATGTAGGCAGCCATGCTACGTTTTCAGGGGTGTGCATGCTGGGTATGTTCTTGTTTCCATAATCCACCGAACACCGACATGGATTACAGGATCTTTAACGTGCGTATTTGATCTTCTGCATGTGTATACACACGAAGGGGGTTCAGGCACTAGCAGGTCTGCACATATGTTGACCTGGGAGATCGGAAAAATCTCCACCCTTTACCCACCAGGCACTGTTACCGAGATTCGAACCCGGGACCTTCAGATTGAAAGTCCAACGCTTTAACCACTCAGCTATTGCACTCGTCAGTGGATTCACACTGACTGCATCCAGGGTTCAGCATAGGAAGGCTGGGCCCAATTCTCTCCTTCCACCATTTTATCTTTCCCCAACCAAAGTCAGGTACCCATGTACCCCTGGGTGGACCTTCAACTCTGATCACTGGTAAACGATGGATCAGAAGTCCAATGCCTTACCAGTTCTGACACAGCACCTCCTGTTGACCTCTGAACAAAAAATGTGTGCAGGACTGGACATCATGACCAGACTTCTCCGTCAATTAGCCCACCACAAGAACACTTGTTTAAATACATGCACACATTTTCTTCTTGTTTTTAGGAGGGAGGAGTGTTTTAACAGAACTTTTTTCATGTAAAGACATTGTTACATCTATGATCCACACACTGACTGACTGACTGAAACCATTTATTGTCAGATTAACTGTTTGTTGTACTGACATTTTCGCAACCATTTGAATAAATATTAACTGAGCAACAAAAAGAAATTCTAATTTGAGGAAAAAAAAGAAGAAGAAGATATGAATTTAAAAAGAACATATTTAACAAATCAATTTACCAAATTTCATTAATATCATTATCTCAAAAATATTCTAACACACACACATACTCACATGCGTGTATCCCCCATCCTCTCCCTACATACATGCATGCATGCACACAAACGCCCATTTAAATTCCCCCACCTCATTCCCCTACCCACTCACTCACACACACACTCACACTCACACTGTCTCACTCTTTCTCATTAAATCAAGGTTTCGTAATGTAATCAAGACGATATATTACATGTTGGTCGAACAGTTCCACTAATTAGAATGATTGGAACTTTGCTCTACAAGTAAATCTGACGCTATCACCCAAAACGAAACACTACTTTGGATTAAATAAAACAGAGGGGAAACTCTGCAGCATATAATATATTTTTAAAAAATTTTAAAAAGTGAAAAGACATCATTTTACATCCATGATCAAGCAGCCACACACACACTGCTCTCCTCACCAACAACACCACAGTCTCGTCTCAGACTACTTCCCAGCAAGAGACCACACCTCCCCTCCCTCTCCAAACCACATTAAAAACAGCAAAAAAACAGTCCAACAGCTGAGGCCACACAAATTCCATGCTTGTTCCAGACTAGGAGGAGTTTGTATTATACTCCATGTTTGGTGTTAAATATACTTACCATGTCAAACTGATGCAAACTAGGCCTATTGGTTTGCTCTGCTTGGCCAAATTTCGCGCGGCTAACAGTGAAAAGACGGGCCCACCCGCTCTCAGCCAATCAAACGCCTCTAAAAACTATAAGCGCTTAATCCTAGACAGAAAACTTTCCACACCAAGCACAGCCCAAAGCTTCTTTTTTTTTTCTTCTTTTTTTTCCAGTTGACTGCAGCACTGCTGACAAAAGAGACGGTATTGTTATTCAATTTCAACCACCTTTTTTTTCTTTCTTTTTTTTTTACATTGTTATTTGAAATGCAATAAGCCATTTGTTGAAAAAAATGGTCAAGTGTCTAGTCAAGTTGTGATCAATGGTTTAGGTCAAATTCTGGTCAAAAGTTTTAATCAAATTCCAAGACTTTTCAAGAGCTTTAAGAGCAAAACATATTTCAGACTTTTTGCATAAACCCCGACAACAACAACAAACCATCAAAAACAACATGGCCATCCACTGGTACAGTAATCTGAGCCTTGTCAAACTGCCCACAAACATACACAACATCATATGCTAAATACTCAAAAGCTGTAAAAATTACCGTCCTTTAACAACAGCACAATGAACACTCAAACGGCAAATTTAATATACTGTGACACAAGGTCAGTGTATTTCAATTGCTAAAAAATATATACATATCAATGAGATATGCATGACTACACACCAACTACCTATCTACTGCTACAAAAATGACTATAAAATACACACATACTTTATTTCTGATCCAAGCTTCAAATGAAATTCAGCTGGTTAATTACTTTATTTTTGATCCAAGCTTCAAATGAAATTCAGCTGGTTAATTGAACAAGATGAATTCGACAAATAATCAACTGAGAACAACAAACAGTAAACAAGTGTTGGAATGGGGTTTGTTCATAAAATGCCATTTTCTTAATGCAAAATACCATTAAAACAACATGAGCACCATTACTTGGTACTAAATACACAGGTTCCAGAACACATTGTAAGGATTCAAAATAAAAGAAAAGAAAAAATATATACATCAATGCACGTATCAACAAATAAAAAATCAGCACACCTTTCATTCAGCAGATCTTCCAATCTCTGATGACAGAGAAAAGCAGAATATGGTTATTTCTCCACACACACACACGCACACACACACACACACACACACACACACAATCCATTCTCATTTCGAACGCAAATTCAGATCACATCATGTGAGTTCAGCACAACTTTCACATGTGCTACGAGATTGCTGCTGCTGGCACAGAGAGAATAGAAATATTACAAAAAGGAAATATTCTATCTAAAATTACATTTAAATAACATACTTATCACTTTTGTGTGTAGTAGCGTGTATACACTTGGCATACACATCTACAATCACTCCAGACAGTGAAATACAAATACTGATATGTTCATTCACAAAACATCCTCCAAGTATCACACATCTCAATTTCCATCTGATCCACCACACAAAAATATTGAGAACTTTCAACTGTAAAACAAAAGTAACAAGAAATTCCCATATGATGTAAGTATCAAAGACAGTCACTGCCACTGGAGACAAGCAGAGGCCAAGACAAACTTGAAACCCCTTCCTCCATCTCTTTCTTCTGAGACTAGACCTCCCTCACACATACGCTCACACACTGTGACACAAAGGCCCACAAAACTTACTGTCTTGATCGATGCAAATTTAGCATAAATACACAGACATAGCACATGCACGTCACAGACACAAATAAACACTCACACACACACACCCAAGCATATGCAAAAACAGCAACATAAAAAAAAATCTTTCTTTTTTTTTTAACACCCTGATTTATTCAAACTGTATTCAGTTACGAACTCATGCATGCACACACACAACATACAAACACATGTCATACACAAATGTGCTCCAAAATCTTATTTTCACACACACACACCAAAAGGAACTCAGTCTCAAAGCAAGCATACTCCAACCAACCTAAACACGACACAGTACATCACAAACACTGAACAAAGAAGGGAGCCCCGTGAAGGTACTCCATGGTTTCATGATATCACATGATGGCCAGGGAAACATGCTGACACGGCAAGGACACTGTTTTCTGTGGGTCAATCCAGTCACTGTTCAACAACTCTCTTCCAGTCTCCCCTCATGTTGACCCTCAATCTGCAGAACACTCCCCATTTACATCAGTTTACACACTTTCCACAGATGAGACCAAACACAACTGTGAACTTTTTTCCAGACCAGAATGGAAACTTTACGTGTCAAACACAAAGCCAAAGTGAGTCAAAAATCAGTCTGCTAGACTGCAACAAAATTCTGAACTTTTTTTTAACCAGACCAGAATGGAATTTTTCCAAGACATACAAAGCCAAACTGAATCAAAAATTTGTCAGCTAGACTGCTGATGAAAAGAAACTGGTGGGTATCCCTCTTTTTCTTTGTTCCTTAGCTCTGTCTGATGAAAAGAAACTGGTGGGTATCCCTCTTTTTCTTTGTTCCTTAGCTCTGTTGATGAAAAGAAACTGGTGGGTATCCCTCTTTTTCTTTGTTCCTTAGCTCTGTTGATGAAAAGAAACTGGTGGGTATCCCTCTTTTTCTTTGTTCCTTAGCTCTGTCTGATGAAAAGAAACTGGTGGGTATCCCTCTTTTTCTTTGTTCGTTAGCTCGCGGCCATCCACACCAACAGTTACAAATATGTCAATTTTTTTTTTTTTAAACAGCATTGACATTCCCTAAATGTTCACACCTTTTTGTGTCTCTCAGACCCCCACACCTGACACCTGCACCAGAATGGAGCTCAACAGTGTGGCTGCACAGAAAACAGCGCCAGTCGCCATGCAGCAAGCTCTCTCAACCCTTACTTTACCCCTTGGGGCAAAGTTTCCCACCTGCCTTCGCTCTCTCTTTGTACATTTATACAGCAACCACACGTTTATCATCCGTGAGTTTCAGTTTCATCCGTGAGGTATATGACAATGTACACCCTCCTCTCTCACCAATAAAACACATCAGAAACATCTTTGCACTACTGTCTCCTCAAAAAAGAAAACAAAACAAAACATACATAGAAACCTATGAAAAATATAAGAAACATAAGTGAAAGTCTAAAATACTTATAAACTACTGTTGTTTTTCTCAACGAGAAGTACATGGAGAGAACAACAACAAAAAAAAGCTAAAAATAAAAACAAGGAGTACCTTTTCCTCTCATGATGGAAGAGGAAAAAGAGTGGCATTTTTCAGAAAGTTTCACTTCCACTCAAATTTCATACCAATTTCCATTTGCACAAATCTATAGCGTGACAGAGCTGCCTTCAAAATGGGCGTATTAAGAACAAAACATTGGAGAACATCTTGATCCAGGGACTAGCTTGATGCTACAAGCACTTCCATCACTCACTGCATGGGTATGGGTTGAATCTATGAATGAATTCTGAATAAAAGGTCAAAGTTCTACAGCTTTTAATAGCCATCAGGGCAGTGAATTCATACCCACAGTGTCCAGGACTCAGAATAAGGCAGGGCCCAGTCCTCTCCTTCCTATGTTTTAACCTTCCCTGACCAAAGTCAAGCAGTCACTGATGGGTGGGGTGAGGAAATTCAGAGTAAAGAACCCCTGCTCAAGGACACGAAACAAGGCAACGAACCTGGATCAAAGTCCAGCACCAAACATTAACTGGCTAATTCTGCCTCAAACCTGGATCAAAGTCCAGCACCAAACATTAACTGGCTAATTCTGCCTCAAACCTGGATCAAAGTCCAGCACCAAACATTAACTGGCTAATTCTGCCTCAAACCTGGATCAAAAGTCCAGCACCAAACATTAACTGGCTAATTCTGTCTCAGACCTGGATCAAAGTCCAGCACCAAACATTAACTGGCTAATTCTGCCTCAAACCTGGATCAAAGTCCAGCACCAAACATTAACTGGCTAATTCTGCCTCAAACCTGGATCAAAAGTCCAGCACCAAACATTAACTGGCTAATTCTGCCTCAGACCTGGATCAAAGTCCAGCACCAAACATTAACTGGCTAATTCTGCCTCAGACCTGGATCAAAGTCCAGCACCAAACATTAACTGGCTAATTCTGCCTCAAACCTGGATCAAAAGTCCAGCACCAAACATTAACTGGCTAATTCTGTCTCAGACCTGGATCAAAGTCCAGCACCAAACATTAACTGGCTAATTCTGCCTCAAACCTGGATCAAAAGTCCAGCACCAAACATTAACATTAACTGGCTAATTCCGCCTCAAACCTGGATCAAAAGTCCAGCACCAAACATTAACATTAACTGGCTAATTCTGCCTCAAACCTGGATCAAAGTCCAGCACCAAACATTAACTGGCTAATTCTGCCTCAAACCTGGATCAAAGTCCAGCACCAAACATTAACTGGCTAATTCTGCCTCAAACCTGGATCAAAAGTCCAGCACCAAACATTAACATTAACTGGCTAATTCTGCCTCAAACCTGGATCAAAGTCCAGCACCAAACATTAACTGGCTAATTCTGCCTCAAACCTGGATCAAAAGTCCAGCACCAAACATTAACTGGCTAATTCTGTCTCAGACCTGGATCAAAGTCCAGCACCAAACATTAACTGGCTAATTCTGCCTCAAACCTGGATCAAAGTCCAGCACCAAACATTAACTGGCTAATTCTGCCTCAAACCTGGATCAAAAGTCCAGCACCAAACATTAACTGGCTAATTCTGCCTCAGACCTGGATCAAAGTCCAGCACCAAACATTAACTGGCTAATTCTGCCTCAGACCTGGATCAAAGTCCAGCACCAAACATTAACTGGCTAATTCTGCCTCAAACCTGGATCAAAAGTCCAGCACCAAACATTAACTGGCTAATTCTGTCTCAGACCTGGATCAAAGTCCAGCACCAAACATTAACTGGCTAATTCTGCCTCAAACCTGGATCAAAGTCCAGCACCAAACATTAACTGGCTAATTCTGCCTCAAACCTGGATCAAAAGTCCAGCACCAAACATTAACATTAACTGGCTAATTCCGCCTCAAACCTGGATCAAAAGTCCAGCACCAAACATTAACATTAACTGGCTAATTCTGCCTCAAACCTGGATCAAAGTCCAGCACCAAACATTAACTGGCTAATTCTGCCTCAAACCTGGATCAAAGTCCAGCACCAAACATTAACTGGCTAATTCTGCCTCAAACCTGGATCAAAGTCCAGCACCAAACATTAACATTAACTGGCTAATTCTGCCTCAAACCTGGATCAAAGTCCAGCACCAAACATTAACATTAACTGGCTAATTCTGCCTCAAACCTGGATCAAAGTCCAGCACCAAACATTAACTGGCTAATTCTGCCTCAAACCTGGATCAAAGTCCAGCACCAAACTGGCTAATTCTGCCTCAAACCTGGATCAAAGTCCAGCACCAAACTGGCTAATTCTGCCACAGCATCTCCATAATAAATAACTAAAAATCAAAATTGGTGAAGAATTGTGAATTGCTAAGTGGTTATACCTTGTGGGGGGGGGGGGGTTGTGCTATGTATCATTTCCCATACTGTAAATATCCAAAACTTCTACGGCATGTTTGCCATGCCTTACTAACCTGTGACAAATTTTTACTCCTGGACAAAGAATCCAAATTCCCAAGCATCATCTCCTCATCCTATCCAAACAAACATGTACAGGATACATATCACTGCTATTCTTCACAAACCATCATGGACACAGTGGTTTTCAGTAGTTGCACGCCTGAGAAAACTCACACATGCTGTACGAGAGAATGTCTTCTTTCAATTCACACCAAACTCTCTTCTTGAAATACACATCAAATTCACATGCACATCATGACTCACTACATTCTCCAGATATATATATATATATATAGAGAGAGAGAGAGAGAGTGCACACATTTGCATGAGAAGCACGCACACACATATCTGCATATCTCTCGAACGCACACACATATCTTCTTTTGATAAACATGACCAAACCTATACGAAGATTCATTTCCTTTTATTTCATAAACAGCCAGATGGTAAGTCCCTAAAAGTGTTTAGAATAAAATAATCTACATGCAGTTGATCACACATGATCTTCATAAAAATCTGATAATAGTTACTGCTCCCTGGTGGATAATGATGAGCTGCCTGATTTGCCTCAATCCCAATACTTCGACAACATTTCAACATCTCACATTGTCCTCGTCACAAACATACAACATGGTAAGAGTGCCCAATTATCAAGTCCAGAAAGAGTCAGAAAATATACAGGCTTTCTTGAAAAAATACAGGCGAATGGACCGGTAAGGCAGAAGACAGGAAAGGCAGAGACGACAGACAGAAAAGGGAAAAGCCAGAAACAAAGAGAGCGATAGAAAAGAGGAAATTCCTAGCACAGAATTTCCAGAAGGTGGGGATACTATTTATACAGAAAGAGCCCCCGGCATCCCAACGGGGGGGGGGGGGGGGCGAGGGGGTGGGGGGGGGGGGTAACAAACCCACAGGTGACAAATCTACACCCACTTACATAAAAGTGTGTTACCTAGAATCAGTGGGGAACATTGACTGTTGATATTCATTATCAGTCACTTCTCACGTTAAATTGAATCTGTTACTCCCCTTGTTTTACCAAGACCTTTAGTACTAATACTTTCAGTTTCACTGCTGACACATTTTTACTCAGCTGTATGATGTGAAAACTTCAAGAATCATGGAAAAAATCATTTGTGATCTTAGGTCAGTCATACATCCCAAACTACTTAGGATAATTAAAAAAAAAAAAAAAAAAAAAAAAACAGTATGTATCACCAAGCTGCATTATTACTTTTCAGCACTCAGAAATAGTAATCTCAGCACAGTGTGACTATGTACGCAGTCACACACACACAAATTTGATGACAATATACTCCCATGAAGTTACTGACACCTCATATACAGGTAGAGACATGAGAGAGAAAGAGACTGACAGAGATAGACCGACAGAGAAAGACATGGAGAGAACTTGTCACGGTGCACCTCTCCCATTCACTCAGTATCACACAGCCAAGCACACTTCAACACCACTCTGCACACAGGAGGACCAAGGCAGTGAATTCATCTTCCCCAGCAGATGACGCCACAGCTATGCTGAGCAACGCAGAAAGTGGTGTTTGAACATACAGCATATGCCAACCCAGCATTGGTTGTGATGTAATACATATACAACATACACTGCATGTCAACAGTTCAGTCAAGGGCTCACATGAATACTGATCATCATGGACTGGTACTGTTTCAGCCTGACACCTACTCTGGCCTTCACCACATGTTGTTGTGCTGCAATATCTGTAGCTCAATGTCTCCTGATGACATCACATGCACAGAGGATGTCCAACCCCGAGAGCTGGCTGTCACGTGCTGGAGTCAGGACCGGGCTGGTCATCCTATGTTCTTGCTGTGGACGTGGCGATGTCCTCGTTTCTTGATCATGGACGGTTGGAAGTCGTCGTGGCGCTGGGCGTGCTTGTTGAGGTGGTCACTGCGCATGAAGCGTTTGTCACAAATGGGACAGACGAAAAGCTTCTCTCCTGGAAACACCAACACGTCCACATTACATCTCACAACTGGAGCCAGACAAACGCTCAATCATCAGTAACAAGAGAAATCAACTTCTCTTTTCAATTCTGAGAGAAAAAAGAGAACAAGTCAAATATTTTCCATGATCAGAAAGATTAGTGAAAGCACTACCCTTTGTGTGTGTATGTGTGTGTTCATGGTTACAAATATACAATGAAAAAGGAAAGAACATTCACAATCTTCAGTCCATCCAAACATGCCTGCAAAAGGAACCAAACATTTTTCTTGAACAGTATTCATATTCGGAGGCTGACTTACCTGTATGTATTCGGTAATGTCGCGCCAGCTCATCTGACCGCGCAAAGGACTTGGCACAGCCATCCCACGTACATGGGAATGGTCGCTCTCCTGCAACCACATCACAACAACATTAAACCATCATGCAGCTCACTGGATCACACTCACACACACAAAGGCATACCTGTCATCAAACAAACATGGTTAACCACTTGATTGCTGAACATCCGGACCTTCAAGCTCAATGAGGTGACAGCCTTTCACTGACATCCTGACCTTCAAGCTCAGTGAGGTGACAGCCCTTCACTGACATCCTGACCTTCAAGCTCAGTGAGGTGACAGCCTTTCACTGACATCCTGACCTTCAAGCTCAGTGAGGTGACAGCCTTTCACTGACATCCTGACCTTCAAGCTCAATGAGGTGACAACCTTTCACTGACATCCTGACCTTCAAGCTCAGTGAGGTGACAGCCTTTCACTGACATCCTGACCTTCAAGCTCAATGAGGTGACAGCCTTTCACTGACATCCTGACCTTCAAGCTCAGTGAGGTGACAGCCTTTCACTGGTGAGGATTCTCAGCAGCAGCAGTCAGGGAGGGAAGGAGAGGGTGGAGGTAAAAGCTATAACAACCAACATGTAACTCATTCCACTCACACTTTCCTTAGCAACTATATATTACAAAAATAAACCATGCTTCCATGCATCTTTTTCATTTATTCATGCTTTTTTTTTCTTTTAAGTGCTACACTAAGTACATTATCTTCCAAATATATTCAGAATGGATTAAAAAAAAATCACATCTACTGATACCAAATATATACTTATTCTTTAATTTCACAGCCTAATTTTATTCCTGTGTTCTTTGGTAAATTTTGAGATCATGATGTTGAGTGGACCTCAACAAATCATTCTCTTGCTGAATAAAATTAGCATAAGATCTTTATTAGAAAGCATTTTACCCCCCAAACACACACACATAGATACATAGTTAACAAGGGAACTAACTCTTTACTTACCACTCCTACTGTGAGCAGTGTATAACCTCCCCTGACAATACACACAGCACCTGGGTGGCTTCCTGTCTCAGGACTTAGCTGATCAGTAATCTGAGATAATTAATTATACCTTGCAATCATTCCCACCACCTCCTGCCACCTCTTCATCCACCCTGCTGTAATCTTATCAACGTGCTTAAGCAAACGTAGGATATCCTCACACAGTTCAAACACATATGACCAAACCAAACTTCCACTCTTTTTCCACACCTTCCGAAGACCCAGCTGAAATTTTCCATACTTTTCCTTTTTCTTTTTTTTCTTTTTTTAAGCTTGAGGCTCTTTAGGGTACTGGTCAAGGTTTTCTTCAAACCATGAAGGTCTTTTTTTCTTTTTCTTTTTTTTTTTTTTAATATATATTCCTTTCGAAAAACTTCTCCAGCCATGGAAATCATTCCTTTCTTTTTTTTCAAGACTGTGAAAGAAAAAAATTATTCAAGGAGCATCTGTATGATTGTGTTTGTGAGACAAAAATAAAATCAAATTCCATAAATGAATCCCTTTAAGTCATTTATTTTCAAGACAACAGCAAAAGACTAATACTATCAAAAGTATATTAATCAACATTTCTATAAAAAAAAAATATAAAATTAAAAAAAAAAAAAAATATATATATATATATATATATATATAATTAAGATTTAAACGCAGATGAACAAATAAGATCAGGGGCTAGTCTTTCAGTACAATTCGTTCTGATGAAGTTTTCACCCCTTTTAACAGGATTGGTCTGATCTCCATACACCACAGTAACATTTTAATTGCCTTGTCATAATATTCAAAACATAATTACGCAAATACACCAAAGTAAAGGCCAGCAGATCTTGAGATCTGTCCACCAATTCAATGCCCACAGATATTCTGATAACAAGGGGTGGCAATGACATCTTCATGTTATCTCCCTTGAATTGAGCTATTTCTATGTGAAAAACAACTGTCACGTGGAACAGAATGAATCACAGTGCTATAGTCTGCTATGTTTTCTGTACAAGAAAGAGGGTGGATGAGATCCAACAGAAAAAGACAGATGGACAAACAGACGGGTCAATAAGATGGCAATGTATAATTGTATCACTAAAATGCATACCAACAGACAAAAAGAAAGGCACAATAAAGAAATCAAAGAAATACTTTTTTTTTCTTTTTTTAAGGCAATCACATTTCAATATTCAGCTTTAATTATTGCCCATATCTCCTGGAAACAAAAACTGGATGAATCCACAACTTTGGCCTCAGCTGGAAATAAACCTACAAATACAAATAAATAAATAAGAAAGAACGACAAGACCACTGTTCATCCTAAAATATACTAATTCATTCTCACACACCCTCACTCTGCAGTCACATAATTGTAGCGACAAACACACAAAGACAAAACCTTCAATTTTTGTTCTCCATATCTCCCCCAGGCCCTCATGCATCTGTTCTGCCTCTTAGTCACACATACCGACAGTGACACACCACAAAGCAACCCCTTCAGTCTTTGTTCAATCTCTCACTGACTTCGTCACATACACACTGAGCGACAAACACAAAGAGTAAGACAAACCCTTCAGTCTTTGTTTTGACTCTCCCTCTCACTTCGTCACACACTGACAGTGACAAAGACAAGAACACAACGTCCACACACACTCTCTCTCTTTCTGTTTCAACTGAAAGCAAAACAACAACAAAGACCCCTCCCTGAATTTAACCACCAAAACGTCAACAACAAAGAGCGCCAAAACCACTGCGGATTTCAAACGTAGTACACACCAACTGACATACCCGGACGATAGTTCCATCAAGGGTGACGTCACACGGCGACAATAAGACAACGAAACAGGTTCTGCAAAATGAATGAACTACCTACACTGAGAAGCCACCAGCACCGACAACAATAACAAAGAAAAGTCCTAACTGGCCACTGTCGCCAGCCGACACTGACGGGCTGCACGAGCCACGCACGCTCCCTGCCGCTACTGCACGCTGCTCTCGCTCTCTCTCTCCCTGCTGCTGTGGGGGGGAAACAAAGAGCGGGCCCTAGAAATAGCAGCAGGGTACGGTGACTGTTCAGTTCAACCCGCTTGTCACTCGCCACACCCCCACCCTCCTCCTCCCCCCCATGCCCTACCACCACCACCACTGCCACCAACCTTTGTGTTGTTCGCGCGCAGCCCTGGACAACCCGCGGGGAGTGGGGGGGGGGGGGTTGTTGAGGGGGATGAGGCGGCAGAAGGAAGGGGTGGGGAGGAAGAAGGGGTGGCAGAGTCCATTCTACGTAGTTCTCTGGGTGCGTGAGGATTGAGGGGAGGTAAGGTGGTGGTCGTTACGTGTGGCTGGAGAGTCTGTGGGATGATGTAGGATGAACCAAGGAAGGATGGGTTGACTTGGGGGTTAGTGTTTGTGTGTGTGTGTGTGTGTTGAATGTTTGTATGCGTGGCGTAGGATTGTGTGTGTGTGCGTGTGTGTGTTCAATGCCAGAACGTGTCGCGTTGGATCATTGTATGTATTCATGTGTTTGAATGTGTGTGGACAGAGTGGGGGGGGGGTGACTTACATCAATCAATATGCAGGATTGTTTGCATGCTCGTGGTGACAGTGCAAAGAGAAAACAACACGCGCGCAAGAGAGAGAGTTGACTTGTTCAAACAAAACTGACCCAATCCCACTCCAAACACAGAAGTGGGGTAAGAGATACAATAGACTGATACTGCCCCCAGCAAGGAGAACACACAGGGACCCAAGCAATGGCATCTTGGGTGACCCACACAAGTCCGTTCCTAGTCTCCTAGTCTCACATCTGGCAAAAGGGGGTTGGTTGGGGGAGGTAGTATGGGGACGGGTAGTGGATGGAGAAGGGTAGGGGCCAACGGCTGTTCACGTATCCACTGAACGCACCTGCCATCCCAAACCCGAACCACTGGCCCAAGAGTTCTCACCTCCACCACGGCCCATCACCCATACACCCCCCTCCCCCTCCCCACTGAACAAAAGGACCTGAGTCTAGTATGTCAGGCATGTCATTTATATAATATACAAAGAGTGTGGGCCCCAAGATGCTGCCTTGAGGAACACCACTACTCACCTTAACAGGACACGATGACTCAGTCCCTACTGATACATACTGTGTTCTCTCATATAAGAAGTCTTTTATCCATTCCAACAATTTACCACAAATACCGTACCCTTGCAATTTAACAATTAACCTTTTTTGAGGAACTTTATCGAACGCCTTCTGTAAGTCCAGATAAATTGCATCCATTGGTTTAGTCTGGTTTCTCAGTAGTAGTTCCGCGACAACTGAAAACCTTTGCACAACGAACAAGTTCAACTTTCGCACCACTTATCAATTATCCGTTCTTTTATACTCTTTTGGTTCTTTAACTTTCATGGATTCAAGAGCACTTTCAGTTTCAGCGGACGGAGTCGCCATGTTGCCTTATCCGGACGTCCCAGGGTGAAGGGGCTGAACTTTTCACTGACTTCCGGTTTCCTAAAGCACACGGTCTATTGTGGCTGGCGCGCACCACACACACGGAAGGGAAGGGTAAGACCGAGAGTGGAATGAAGGAGGGGGGTGGATACAAAAGTCTATGATGGCAGATGGAAGTTTGAACAAGGGGAAGGGGTGGGGGGAGAGGGATGGGGTGGGGGGTTGACTTGTGGGGTGTGACGGTTCAAGTTTGAATCGTGTCTGAGACACATTCTGTTTATCAGTTGACTTCTCTGTGTGGCTGTGTGTTTGAACGCGTATACGTGTCAGTTTCAGTCCTACGGCTGAGACCACGAAGAGGGAAAGAAAGAGAGACTGACATTCCCCGCATAATCTGAATGCACACACACACACAACAACAACAACAACACACCACACACATACACACACAACAACAACAACAACAACAACATCTCTCTCTCTCTCTCTCTCTCTCTCTCTCTCTCTCTCTCTCTGTCGAAAGGTGGCTAAAAGCTGGAAGATGAGAAAAGCGACAATGGAGAGTGGAATAAGGGTCAGGGTGCTTGTCCTTTAACAACACCTCAACACTTGTACGCCTGAACATCCAACCACTCCCCCGAAACACACACACACACACACACACACACACACACAGAGAGAGAGAGAGAGAGAGAGAGAGAGAGAGACTTGGAGCTACACAGATTCTATTCCCTTTTCAAGGAGAAACGCAGTACACCCGTTTGATTCTCAGTCCCTCCCCAGCGTCACACCACCACCACCACCCCACCCCTCCCCCTCCGCCTCCCCCCTTCTCGACACCTTCCACACACCCTGCGGAGTGGGACCGATTCTCAACTCACTGATTGAGGAAGGTGGCAGAATGGTTAAGACGCTCAGCTGCCAATACAGAGAGTCCGTGAGGTTGTGGGTTCGAATCCCGCTCTCGCCCTTTCTCCTAAGTTTGACTGGAAAATCAAACTGAGCGTCTAGTCTTTCGGATGAGACGATAAACCGAGGTCCCGTGTGCAGCACGCACTTGGCGCACTGAAAAAGAACCCATGGCAGCGAGAGTGTTGTCCTCTGGCGAAATTACGTAAAATGAAATCCACTTTCATAGGTACACAAATATGTAAGCATGCACTCAAGGCCTGACTAAGCGCGTTGGGTTATGCTGCTGGTCAGGCATCTGCTCAACAGATGTGGTGTAGCGTGTATGGATTTGTCCGAACGCAGTGACGCCTCCTTGAGAAAGTGAAACTGAAAGTGAAACTGACTGTTCGGACACACACAGACAACCACCCTGATGCCCCACACACTGGTCAAACATTGCACCCCCACCCCCACCCTCACCCCCACTCACCTCTCCTCTCCCACTCTCACTACACACCCTTGCAGTAAGCCAACAAGAAGGGGAAGAAAGGGAATGTTGGTGGGGCCGCGTAGGGGTGTTAGTGGGTGGAGGGGTCGGTAAAAAGAGAGAATCAGCAGCATTGAGGGTTTCGTTACAGACTGAGTGCGTGTGAGTGTGTGTGTGTGTGCGTGTGTGTCCAGAGGAGGGACAGAACTGTTGAAACTTGAATTTTAAAACTGTTCAGAGCAGGAACTGCCCGCCTGTATCTCGAGATAAGTAAGCCATGTGGACTCCACAAGTAATTAAAACAGTCGGCCTGCATTAATTAAAGCACGACCAAAGCAAGCAGGCCTTGTTTAGAAATGCAGATTGGTCAGCTTTCGATCACTGATACCGGCAGAGCATCTCCGAGTCCATGTTTGGATACGTTAATTCAAACGAGTTGGGTGATTCTGTTTTGATAACTGTCTGGTCTGTGCGCAGTGTATACCTTACATGACAGCCTTCGTTGAACTGAAACACCGTGGCTCAAATACCCGATAGCCCCGCAAGTCTTTGAAATACGTTCATTTCGAAAAACACACGCCTCAGCAAAAATTTGACAGTTTGAAGGCAAAGTTGTCATCATGAAATTCAACCAGCAGAGGACGAGTCAGTAAAGCTGTGATGAAAGTAAAACTAGAAATCAAGAGTTGTGGGGAGGGGTCTCTCTGAAGAGAAAGTCTGGACGCATTAATAGTCAACAGACGGTGGTTGAGAAAGGAGTGGAAGAGGGGGACCTGTTTGTCCCTGAAGCATCAGACAGAAAGAGCGGAGAGAAGGGTAAAGGTGAAGGCCAAGACGGGAACGGGGCTGCCCCAGTGGCAGATGTTACTGTGCCCCTCTGTCTCCCTCCCTCCCTGGCTTGCAGTTTGTAACAGGATAGTGTGTGTGTGTGTGTGTGTGTGTGTGTGTGTGTGTCAGCGTGCGTGTCAGTGCCGTGTGTCAGTGTGTGTGTGTGTGTGTGTCAGCGTGCGTGTCAGTGCCGTGTGTCAGTGTGTGTGTGTATGTGTGTGTGTGTGTGTGTGTGTGTGTGTGTGTGTCAGCGTGCGTGTCAGTGCCGTGTGTCAGTGTGTGTGTGTGTGTGTGTGTGTGAGCGTGCGTGTCAGTGCCGTGTGTCAGTGTGTGTGAGTCAGCGTGCGTGTCAGTGCCGTGTGTCAGTGTGCGTGTCAGTGTGTGTGTGTGTGTGTGTGCAAGCACATACACAATACGGCCTACGAATACACAGTATTTTCACTTTCTGCAGACGAACTGAAATTCTGTTTTGTTTTGGTGCGGAAAATCGAAATAATTTCATTTCCGTGGTCCCCTAACGCCCCCTCCCACCCAGCCCCCTTAAAAAAAAAAAAAAAAAAAAAAAAAAAAAAAAACGCTTGCTCTTCTTGTATGTTATAAATCACAATAAAATATCCCGAACGATAAGAGCTGATAAAACTACATAAATTTCATAAATCTAAAGGAACCCACTAAATAACAATAAACAAATAAATAACAAAATAAAAGCACTTCTCGTTCAGACCCGATTTAAAATAGAAATGATGTTGCTGACAACACCCACCCTTCGCCCCACCTCTCCTCCCCCACGTTAGCAACACGGACAAGCGAGAGGGGGTCAAGGGTCAATGGGAGAGCCGACATAAGAGAATGGGGGAGATGGGTGGCGGCACTTGACGCGATCAGTTCACAGGACAAAGAAGCCGACAACGACCTCAGTGGAAAAATAATAATTTAAATACAGGTGGTTTCGTCCGACAACAGTTGTTCAAAAAAGCCTACAGCTGATCTACCGCCACTTTTTTTTTTCTTTTCCTTTTTTTAATTTTTCTTAAAAACTAAACTCGCGAGCATGAACCTACCACTGCTCGCACGCCATGCAACCCACTGTCCTTGTCGCATAATTCGAGGCGGTTGCCGGCGATCGTGACACAGCTATGAACTGCGCGTGCGCGGCACGTGCCTGTCTCGAGACTCACGCGTGCCGCACTTTTGTAAAGACTGCACGCGCATTGTCGAGACTGACTCTTTTACTTAATAATAATAATAATAATGGATACTTATATAGCACACTATCCAGAAATCTGCTCTAGGTGCTTTACAAAAACGCTTTTGTTAACATAAAACATTACATCTATGTTACATACACACACCAAAATGTGACTACACACACACACACACACACACACACTAACACACACACACTGCATACATGCATTTTAACATACATGTGTATCTAACAGCTACCCTTACACATACGCACACATAGGCAGGCACAAACTTACATAATCACACGACGCACACACAATACACATTCATATACATGCATGTAGTTATGTGCACATACATACGCATTTATACACACATAGTCAAGCACAGCTAACGCAAAGGAAGTGGACCTGCCACAATTGAACTTATTACTGAGGGAAAAGGTGAGTTTTGAGACGATATTTAAAAGATGCGAGGGAATCAGAATGACGGAGGTTATCAGGGAGCTTGTTCCACGTCTTTGGCGATTGAAAACAAAACGATCTGTGTCCATACTTGTCAAAATAAATCTGAAAGTAACTGCCACCACCATCTCTGACCAGCCTCGCCATCCCCACTCTCTCCCCACCCCACCCCGCTTTTCACAGCACTTTTCCCTTCATTCTCCCCAAGTCTTCTTCTCGCACAATAGAATCTATCATTTTCCTCACAAAACATTGAACACGAACTCCAACGGCATATTAACGAGAGTGCAGAACACACACATACTGACAATGCTTTTCACATTGTGTGATACTTAATAGGCTATTTTGTTGTGTCATAACTTTTATGTTTGAACTGATTTTGACTTGTTGTGTCATAACTTTTATGTTTGAACTGATTTTGACTAGGGTAGGTATGGGTAATTGCGAACAATTCGTATACCACCCCACTTCGAAGCGTTCTTGACCGTTGCATTTCACAACCTAACGTTTGCTTCGACCTTTTTCTAATACCTTGATGAATATCCATTTTCTTCTCTCTCTCTCTCTCTCTCTCTCTCTCTCTCTCTTCCTTGTCCGATTCGTTGACTTCTTGTTTTTCTTACCATTTTCTGCTCTTTGTTGTGAACAACGAATCTTAAAAATGTTTATATTCATTGTAAATTCTTTAAATATACCAATCTCCACGGCTACTTAAAGAGAGAGAGAGAGAGAGAGAAGAAAAAGAATGTTTATCTGCAATGACTGTCATTCATGTGCAGCTGGAAAATGTGTATTTCAACATAATTGCTGTTGTGCAGCGTCCACCAGCCGTCAAACGAAACAAACGAACTTTATCACATTCCTGAGCACGATATAAGCTGTTAGCTTGTTGCTCCTATATGTCTGTACATGTGTGACATCTTTACTGAATAAAGTTTTGTTTAAACCAATATCCATTTTCAAAAACTGACAAGTCAAACACGAATCAGCTATTTGTCTGTTTCCGCGCTCTTTCTTCTCTTCGCGCATCACTGCCGACCAAGGTTCTAATGTGCTATCAAAATCCTAAAATCAAGGGAAGCAAGTTGTAGGACTCAAACTTTGGCACGTGACAGTTTGGAATAGCTGATTTGAACGGACGTGTTGAATGCGCATTACCAGTGCTGGGAGAATTCAAGAAAACATATCGGTGACAAATCAGAACATCAGTTTTGACAGGAATCTGCAAAATAGTGTTCAGTGCAATTAGACCATGGGATATTTTGACAGTCTATTTGCGAACGATGCTGCACAGTCACTAAGCATTCTCAAAAAAAGTTGCGTTAGTGTGCGGTGTGGGGTGTGTGTTTAAATGTCACTTTGTGTGTTTGTATGCATGTGTGATCAAAACAAATACAACATCTGGTGCAATGGTCCAATAATATGCTGTGTCTAATGAGTTAAAGACCTGCTTCTGTTTTATATTATATGCATATACCTGAAGTCATCGTTCGCAATTAGACTTGCCCGTTCGCTCGGGGAAGAAGGTGTGGGGGTGAGTGTGTGCAGGCTTTATTCTGAGTGTGTGTGAAGAGGGGTGAAGGAGATGTGGGGGTGAGGATGTGCAGGCTTTATTCTGAGTGTGTGTGAAGAGGGGTGAAGGAGATGTGGGGGTGAGGATGTGCAGGCTTTATTCTGAGTGTGTGTGAAGAGGGGTGAAGGAGATGTGGGGGTGAGGATGTGCAGGCTTTATTCTGAGTGTGTGTGAAGAGGGGTGGAGGAGGTGTGGGGGTGAGGATGTGCAGGCTTTATTCTGAGTGTGTGTGAAGAGGGGTGAAGGAGGTGTGGGGGTGAGGATGTGCAGGCTTTATTCTGAGTGTGTGTGAAGAGGGGTGGAGATGTGGGGGGCGTGACGGGCTGATGCCGGACCCCAGAGCCCACCAAAATAAAGCGGCTGGACTGAAAGCAATGAGGGGATTCTGAAGAGAGATGCTTTTTCCACTGTCAGTCGAAAGGCCATTTCTGCAATTTGGTGCCAACTGTTTCATGTCAGTACTGTTAACGTTCTCAGGGGCTGAAGATTAAATTACTGGATGTCCACATTTAAACACAGATCTACTTAAAAATCATCGTATTCTTATTTTCATCCTCTGTTCGGAAAATGTTTTCAAAATCATTTTGAAAAAAAAACCCAGTGTTTTCTGTAATATTAACAAAAAGTAAGATTTCTGATGCTGACTTTGCGACCAAATCCGAATAATTGTTGAAGAAAAAAGTCAAGACATTATTTTCTCTTGTGAGAACCTAAAAAAATTTTTTTTTTTTAAAGACAAGTATGTTTTCATACCTGCAACTGTGGTATTGCTGCCTCACATGTCGGCGTATCTCATCACATTCTGCCTCACGGGACTAAATTGATAATGATTGTATTATGCAAGATTTTTTTTTTTATAATCTAAGTGAATATTGAAAACAGTGTCTGTTGTTGTGGTGTGAAAGGCTTTGTACTGTTTTTTCAATTCCGTCTTCTGATACACGATAGCCTTTATACACACACTCCACATACACACAGCATGAGACAATGCTATCATGAGTGACTGGTGTTTTATAATGGTCGAAAACTGGTGTAACGACACACAGCTAGAGACATCACAGAACAGAAAGAATGAAAGAACACTGTGACGTGATCACACTCTACCAGAAACTGAGAATGTTGACAACTTGTGTTGAAGCCTAGAAAGTTAGTCAGTCAGCTAACAAATCTTTCGCTGGAACCAAGTCATAAACAGATGACCATTTCTAATACACGTACAGAAATTTTATAACACAATAACATGTCAACCGTTCATTAGTTTCAGTTGCCCAACCTGCAGACAATCACCACTAGGGGACATCAGTGCAGAAAAACCAGTGAAGATAACTGAAAGATAGACATTCCATACAATTTGACTACCATAGTGGAGGAACACAAGACTATCACAAGTTTGTGATGGAGAGTGAGTGGAGATGATACAGCTTATCAAGACTACTTGACCACTTAGTGAATACTGCACAGAGATGACAGTCATCACAAAGATTACTGAAAGGAAAACAAAAGCCAGTGGTACACAAACCCTTCTAAGGAATTATGTATTTTGAGAATGATTACACTTTTGTAAGTAAAAATGCTTTATACACAGGTCACCCCAGCCCCTTCTAGCCAACATCCCCCACCCCACAAAATCAGGTGATGGAATAAGAGGGACAGGAGAGCTTCAACTAGGGTTAAGGGAGTAATGACCATTTCAACATTGTGATTACGATGTTATTTGCTGTTTTGACACAGAACAAAGTAGGAGGTAGGTTAAGGGAGTAACGACCAATTTAACATTGTGATTACGATGTTATTTGCTGGTTTGACACAGAACAAAGTAGGAGGTACACATTGCACATTAACTGATCAAGAATACTGTATGCCTCAAAGGAAGATTGAATCACATGAGCGTCTACTGGAGAGTATAAAACTAAACAAGCTAATAATACCCAAACAGAACACAAACTGTCACAAAATCAACAGGTGTAGATATCGTTAACACGGCTAATTACCATCTACAATAGGGCTGAATTAAAAGAACACCCTAAAATCTCAAGGTTAAGCATCCAGGGACTACATCTCTAGCCAGATGGGATCACTGAATGACACATTAAAAGGTTAAAGGTCCTATAGCCTTTTAAGGCCATCGGGGCAGTGAATTCACATCCACAGTATCCAGGGCTTGACACAGAAAGGCGGGGCCCAGTCCTCTCCTGCTAAATGAACCTTCCCCAACTGATCACATACCCATTCACAGCAGGGTGGAGAGAGGGAAATCAAAGTGCCTATCCGACGGGCGCCATAGCCGAATGGTTAAAGCGTTGGACTGTCAATCTGAGGGTCCCAGGTTCGAATCACGGTGACGGCGCCTGGTGGGTAAAGGGTGGAGATTTTTACGATCTCCCAGGTCAACATATGTGCAGACCTGCTAGTGCCTGAACCCCCTTCGTGTGTATACGCAAGCATAAGATCAAAAACGCACGTTAAAGATCCTGTAATCCATGTCAGCGTTCGGTGGGTTATGGAAACAAGAACATACCCAGCATGCACACCCCCGAAAGCGGAGTATGGCTGCCTACATGGCGGGGTAAAAACGGTCATACACGTAAAAAGCCCACTCGCATATATACGAGTGAACGTGGGAGTTGAAGCCCACGAACGCAGCAGAAGAAGAAGAAGAAAGTGCCTATCCAAGCACACAACCCCATGGCAAAGCACAGCCTCAACCCTCACCACTGACAACTGGATCACTGACCACAAGTCCCACACCTGACTCTGCTACACTGCCTCAAAATGACATATAACATTACATACACTCACTAAATGTGCCCACTTGACATAATGCACTAAAAGCAGTAAAAACAGCTTTTACATATAAGACTTTGGTTTTAAAATCAATGCTTTAACCTCACGGAAATATTTCTAATCTATTCATACACTGATACAGGGTTCAACACATGTGCCTGCGGTCTGACAAGATGCCTGTATCAGTGATAATGCTATGTCAGTTATGCATACGACACAAATTTTCACAGCTTAAAAGGTATCACAGTGAACTGAGACAAACACTGGAATTGAAGCTCCGGAAGAAAACATTTAAATAATCAACAGGAGTCAAGCATTGACAAACACAAAGCCTGTACACATCCACCCCCACCCCGACCCCGACCTATGACACAGGGTTCATATAGATTTTTTTACAAAAAAAATATGAACTTAAAAAAAAAACAACTTTAAAACCCCAAATGAAAAAAAAAGAAAAAAAGAGAGAAAAAAAACCACTTCAAACATGCTGTTGGAATACCATAATCAATGGTTTAAACACTCTGTAAAATTCCAAGCAAAAAGACTGGTAACAGCATTGGGACAGTATTTTATGTCCCTTGCATGAATGATTATCTCGTAAATTAATGGATGCGACTAATTTCAGTTTAAAAGATCGTTCAAGGATCGTTCAAGACATTTATTTCTTTTTCAATTCAAAAACCGAGATCATTTATTCATTCGTTTTTCTGGAAGGACAGCCGTAATTCGAAACATTTACACCCGACCCCAAACGTCGATTGCACCAACTGATGTAAACCGCACCGCCCCGTGTTGCTCTAGCGAGGAGGGCGTGTCGATTGGAAATGCACCGAACAACAATACCATACCATGACAACCCCCACAAGTGCTGACAACCACCCCAAATCGCTGAAGGCATACCACGACTACCAATCTTTCTTCAAAGAAAAATGACATAGATGTTCCATATATTACTCTTTGCTTGTCACCACAAAGACGAAAATATGCGTCTGTATTCTTGGTTGTGAGGCACACTATGTCTAAAAATAGAGCTAGCTTCACTGCGTTGGGAGGAGATAACCCTCAACAAAGCCAGCACAGCGAAAGGTTGTTTTGTTGTTGTTGTTGTTTGTTTGGTTTTCTGAAAGCTATCAAAACCTTGATAGCGACTTTCAATCTCATGATTCGACCAAACCACAAACACCCCACGCCATCAAAACTGACTGTTACACCCACTTTCTGGGTCTGTCTGAGTGCGCTTTGAACGCTCTTTCCTCGCCTCCGAAAACCATGTGGTCGACCCCAAACAAAGAAATGGCGCGCGCTTGGACTCGGGAAGATTAACACTGGTATAAAACACAAAATTATTTGACTTACCTGTGTGGGTTCGAAGGTGAGCCTTCAGGTGGGAGCTCTTTCCATACACTTTCGTGCACCCTTGAATAGTGCACCGGTGTACTTTTTGTGACTCCCTCTCCGTTTTGTCGGAATCGTCGTGGTTGATGGAAGAAGGCGTGGTCTTCTTCGCT
>NC_134897.1:3328664-3363664 GCF_041734735.1 Babylonia areolata
ACGCTACACCACATCTGCCAAGCAGATGCCTGACCAGCAGCGTAACCCAACGCGCTTAGTCAGGCCTTGAGAAGAAAATTTTTTTTTAATAAAATAAAATAAATAAATAAGTAAAATAAAATAAAATAAAATAAAATAAATACAAATAAATAACAATAAAAATGAATAAAATAAATAAAGTAAAAATAACAAACAAAAACAACAAATAAATAAATAGATTAAAAAGATGTTTAATATAACAATAAGAAAATAATAATAAAATCAAATAAAGTAAAAACAACAAAAATAAAAATAAAAATAAAAAATATATATATATTTTTTTTAATAAATACATAAAAATACTACAACTAATAATAATATTTAAAAGGCGCAAAATCTTGAATAAGTCAACTCTACACACACACACACACACTGACTGACTGAAACCATTTATTGTCAGATTAACTGTTTGTTGTACTGACATTTTCGCAACCATTTGAATAAAATATTAACTGAGCAACACAAGGAAATTCTGATTTGAGGAAGGTATGATTTAAAAAAAAAAAAAAACAAAAAAAAAAAAACACACACACAAAAAAAAACACACAAAAAAAAAACACACACACACAAACAAACAAACAAACAAACATATTTAACAAATCAAAGTACCAAATTTCATTAATATCATTATCTCCAAAAAATATTCTAACGCACCCACATACTCACATACGTTTCTCCCCCACCCTCTCTCTACATACATCCATGCATGCACACAAATGCCCATTATAATTCCCCTACCTCATTCCCCTGCCCACTCACTCACACACACACACACACACACACACACACACACACACACACACACACACACGCACACACATTCACACTGTCTCTCACTCTTTCTCATCAAATTAAGGTTTCGTAATGTAATCAAGACGACATATTACATGTTAGGGTCGAACAGTTCCACTAATTAGAATAATGGGAACTTTGCTCTACAAGTAAATCTGACGCTATCACCCAAAACGAAACACTATTTTGGATTAAATAAAACAGAGGGGAACCTCTGCAACAGAAAGGGGATGAAACAAATTAGAAAAACCGACCAATTGGATGGCTTTTAATTAGGTCAACTGCGGTTTTTGTCAGAGACCAACCATTTTCTTTGCTAGGGTGAAAAACGCTGGACATGACTAATGGAAGATTAAAGGATGTAATCATATCATGAAGGGGTTTGAAATGTAAATGTGTATCTGGACATTCGAGCAAAAAATGTGGGATGTCAAGGGTCTTACCACAAATACATAGTGGTGACGGTTTCAAAAATCTGCATAACCATGCATTAGTTCTTAGCCTGTGTGTCAAGTTTCTTGTGGAAATTGATCCTGGGGGGTTAGTGCCTTTTCTTGCTGGAAGAGAGAGATCCCACCAGAGCTTCTTTTTTGAGTTTTCTAAGAACTGTTTCTGTCTGAAATTCCAGATATATGTTGAGAGAATAGTACAAGCTTCAGAAACAGAAATAGGAATATTGTGAGTGATTGAATCTGAATTGTTCGATGCCGCTTCCTTGGCACAAAAATCGGCCATTTCGTTGCCACGAAGATTAGAATGTCCAGGAACCCACAAGAGTGAAATGTCGGAGCCTCGCATAATTAACTGGTGGATTAAATACAAAATTTCGTACACGCACACACACACACACACACACACACACACACACACACACACACACACATACACAGGGAGAGAAATAAATAAGCAAATAAATGTAAAACATGCAGACACACGTTCACACATACACGCACACACACATGCATCGCAGATATGCAACAAACATGTAGTTTCACAGATATGAAAGCACGATCAAATACACATGAGCAACAACACGCACACATACACATTACCCTGCACCCCCCCTCCCCGCCCCCCCCCACACACACCCCTCTCCTCCACACACTCATTTCTAAGCTACACATCGCAACTTCCACGGCACACACATTCCCACCCCACCCCATCCCCCTCCACACACACACACACTCTCTCTCTCTCTCTCTCTCTTACTTCTACAAGCATACACACATACGCCCATATCCCCCACCTCCAACCCCCCCCCCCCCCCCCCCACATATATATATATATATATATATATATATATATATATATATATATATATATATGCACACCCGCACGTTCCAATATTCCGTTGCTCCCATAGCATCCTGAATTTGGAATTTAGTTATGAATTACACAGACAAAAAGTAAAAGTCAGAAAATAAACAAAAAAGCAAACAAAAAAATCAGTCAAAGATTCAAAACGAATACGATTGCAAAAACATCTGTAAGTTGATTAATATAAGGAACAAATAAATATTCATTTAAAGATTTAAAGCGAATACGAATGGAAACATAATTATTTGCAAGTTGATATTTATACGCAACCGTGTTCTCAAATTGCTTCTTTATTCATTTCTTTTTTATTCCACAAGGAGAGATGGTTATGGTGCTGCTGAATGAGGGTGTTGATACGTATTGATTCTTGTTATGCATGTCAACTTTTAATGCTGGGTGTACTCAAAGAGCAAGTTGCATCCAGTATGCTGTTTTTTTTCGCATTTATGGTCTTCATTTGTGAAAACACCACGTGTGCTGAAAGTGAAAATGTTGCACATTTATCTTAGCTGCATATTCTTTTGTTACATACATGCGTTTTAGACGCTGTCTAAAACTAGCAAAATCTTGAGTGACACTCTGCATTTGCAAAGAAAATAATTTCTGTACATTATGATAAAGTCAAATGTGTCATCAGTCTTTCACGCATCGTCTTTACCAAACATTAGAACTTATTTGGTAAGTCTAAAGTTTTCGTAGTTATTAGGAAATCTCGCAGTTCAGTCCAGATATTTTCAAATCAAGCTGCAGTGGATGGTCAAGTGTTTCTGTTGCAGTTTTGCGGAATGAACATTGATCATTGTCTGTCATACGCATATTCTGTACTTACTGTTGGTTGCAATGATCTCACGAACGGGTCTGGTTTGAAACCATTCAAGCTGAGTTTCTTTCATTGAGAGGAAAACCTGCGGTCTTGTTGCGTGTCGTCGAAGACCTGATCCTTCCGTATGGAGAACCTCATTGGTGGCATGCATTTACTCCAAGGGCTCGTGCGATGAGGCAGTATTACTGCAGACGCTTGAATCCATGCTGGATCTTGACTGTTTGTCTCTTTTTTTTTCATGCTTGAAATGTTTGTCTTTTTTTTTCATGGTTGAACTGTGTGTCTTTTTTTTCATGTTAGAACTGTTTGTCTCTTTTTTTCATGCTTGAACTGTTTGTCTCTTTTTTTTTCATGCTTGAACTGTTTGTCTTTTTTCATGCTTGAACTGTTTGTCTTTTTTTTTCATGCTTGAACTGTTTGTCTTTTTTTTTCATGCTTGAACTGTTTGTCTTTTTTCATGCTTGAACTGTTTGTCTTTTTTTTTCATGGTTGAACTGTGTGTCTTTTTTCATGCTTGAAATGTTTGTCTTTTTTTTTCATGGTTGAACTGTGTGTCTTTTTTCATGCTTGAAATGTTTGTCTTTTTTTTTTCATGCTTGAACTGTTTGTCTTTTTTTTTTCATGCTTGAACTGTTTGTCTTTTTTTTTTCATGCTTGAAATGTTTGTCTTTTTTTTTTCATGCTTGAACTGTTTGTCTTTTTTCATGCTTGAACTGTTTGTCTTTTTTTTTTCATGCTTGAACTGTTTGTCTTTTTTTTCATGCTTGAACTGTTTGTCTTTTTTCATGCTTGAACTGTTTGTCTCTTTTTTTCATGCTTGAACTGTTTGTCTTTTTTCATGCTTGAACTGTTTGTCTCTTTTTTTTCATGCTTGAACTGTTTGTCTTTTTTTCATGCTTGAACTGTTTGTCTCTTTTTTTTCATGCTTGAACTGTTTGTCTTTTTTCATGCTTGAATTGTTTGTCTTTTTTTTCATGCTTGAATTGTTTGTCTTTTTTTTTTCATGCTTGAATTGTTTGTCTTTTTTTTCATGCTTGAACTGTTTGTCTTTTTTCATGCTTGAACTGTTTGTCTTTTTTCATGCTTGAACTGTTTGCCTTTTTTCATGCTTGAACTGTTTGTCTTTTTTTTTTCATGCTTGAACTGTTTGTCTTTTTTTCATGCTTGAACTGTTTGTCTTTTTTTCATGCTTGAACTGTTTGTCTTTTTTTTTCATGCTTGGACTGTTTGTCTTTTTTTCATGCTTGAACTGTTTGGGTTTTTTCATGCTTGAACTGTTTGTTATTTATCATTGTAGCAACTTGCTTTCTGACAGAAGTCTATGGGGTCGCACATGGGAGTACATATTGATATCAGTTTAAGTGTGTAAGTCTGCACAAACACATGATATATGCTCCTGTGTGTGTATATGTGCGCGCGCGTGTGTGTGCGTGTATGCACGTGAGTGCATATTGATAATATCGGGGTGTGTGTGTGTGTGTGAGAGAGAGAGAGAGAGAGACAGAGACAGAGACAGAGACAGAAACAGAGATTGGATTTTGGAGCACATTTATGTGCGTGATTTGTGTGTTTGTGTGTGCGGTTTCCTCCTAACGGATCACCACCTTGACAAGATTAGGGAGCTTGTGTGTCTAAGTGACCAATAAAGCAATGCTGACTGGAGCCTTAATTTGCGATTCTGGCAGGGCCATCGATTCCAGACAGGTCAAAGAGCTGAAGACACACAAACAGTTATCAACCATCCCGTGGTGCTTGGCAGGTTAGAAATAGGGGTTGACATGTGGCAGGGCCATCGATGCCAGACAGGTCAAAGAGCTGAAGACACACAGTTATCAACCATCCCGTGGTGCTGGGCAGGTTAGAAATAGGGGTTGACAGGTCCGTCATGTAAAACACCCCGTTTGTTCCAGAAACCCAAATTCAATGAAACACTGAGGTTTGGAGGTTCTGGGTCAAAAGCTATGATCGAAATTTTTATAACCATTTTAAACTGGATTCAGCTGAACTATACAAAAAAACAACAAAAGAATACCATAAATAACATATGCATACCTGAATGAAATTATGAAACTGACCATTTCATGGTTTCGGGTGAGCCCAATAAATCATGAAAAATTATATTTTGCGATTGTAGCATTCGCGTGTCAGCTGGTGTTCTTAACTTGAACACAGGCTTCGGTTTTCATGTTGCTGCTTTAATATTTTGGATACAGAGTAATCTGATATCGATCTAGCTTTTCCGAGATAGAATGGCGATCGTGATGGGGCTTGTGCGTCCGGTGTATTACATGTATACACCCGATGTATCAGATAGGCCTACTAGGTTCCGACACTTGACGATCAAGATCTTCAATCCTTTGTTCACTCTCGTTGCCGAAACTGCTGTCAGCCAAAAGGACAAAGCGGGCACTTGCGCGCGACATCATGTACTCCAGCATTGTTGCATCAGTTTTTTCAATTCCATTACTCCTTTGTCATCATCATTATTATTATCATTGTTGAGTTCCCCTCCCCTGTCGCCATCATTTTCACTAATCAACAGTCTTATCTACAGATGTCAAAAGGCCGAGTGAAGTCCACCAAGGGGCAAGTATTGTTCACTTCCTCTGTCAAAAAAGGCCGCACAAATCAACTTCTCCCATTCAGATTTACGGCACCCAAGTTAAGTTTTAGTTGAAGTTTGAGGGGCGATGACCCTCCAAAATAGAATAACTGACTGCGCCCCAATGAACGGGATACAAATTTTAGTCAAATACATGAATGCCGAAATGAGGTCCACATGGGTCAAGTTGTGTACGATGTGTCAAGTCCCGCATGGATTGGCCTTCTGTGAAGAGTACATGTTTTTTTGTTTGTTTTTTGTTTGTTTGTTTTTTTGTTGTTTTTTTAACCCATGCTACGCCGCTTTGGACAAAGTTCATAGGTGTGAAGAATCTCCAGTTTACAGTAACTAGCGTTAATCGATCTACTGCTGACCCACCAGTGTGTGTGTGTGTGTGTGTGTGTGTGTGTGTGAGAAATAAATCGGTTGCGGTATTCGAGTTGATAACGCCGTTTAAATCGCGTTATATTGGTATATCTTGGGCAGGTTTTTTTCTTTATTCTTTGAAGTCCGCGTAAAGGAGACTTTGCCATTGCCTCAAGCACACTGCAAAATGTATCTGCTTTCTCCACATCTGCGGAGATTTGTTCGACAGGCTCAGCCGTCAGAAACCGTACAACACGGTCCATTCAATTTCTCTTTTATGTACATTCTAGATAACTCAGTATCCAATTTATAAAAAAAATTTAAAATTTTTTTTTATAAATCATATGCAGTAAACATGTCGATGATGCAGTTAGTGGAACTGTATGTGTTATGTCCAACATTTGCATTTCTTTTCTTTTCTTTTCATTGCGGACAAGAAAAAAGAGGTCATACCGGCTTCAAACACAACCATTTTTCGGATTCCTCAACGAAATAACGAAATAAACCGTTCATGAATCGGAAATACAGTTCAAACCGGAAGACTTACAAGCTATTATTTGTATGATTGTAGAGCTCCTCCCCCCCCCCCCCCCCACCCCCCTCCCCATTTTCATTCCTAATTTGGCACTGGCAAAGTATATCCAGTGAAAATAACAATGGTAAAGTTCACCACGTACACAGACACACAATCGAACACCGGGTTATTACACAGGCTCACACTGTTTACACAAATGAGTAATAAATTAAAAAAAGATAATAATAATAATGTAACCTTCCGTTCAACTCCGTGGTCTTTAGCAGTTGTGTTGTTTCAGGTTGACGCTGCGAATGTTGAACGGTTCTGTTGCGTGCAGACCTGCTCGTGCCTAACCCCCTTCGTGTGTATGCACATGCAGAAGATCAAATACGCACGTTAAAGATCCTGTAATCCATGTCAGCGCTCGGTGGGTTATGGAAACAAGAACATACCCAGCATGCATACCCCCGAAAACGGAGTACGGCTGCCTACATGGCGGGGTAAATGAACAAACGGTCATACACGTAAAATGTTACATGTTTGTCTGTGTGCGTATGTGTGAATGCCAGAAATCTGATTGAATGACACAGGAAACGAATGATGAGCGCCCAGTGGCAGTCGTCAGTCGGCTCTACCCAGGTAGGCAGCCTGTTGTGTAAATGACCCCGTGTTTGTAAAGCGCTTAGAGCTTGGTCTCCGACAGAGGATAGGCTCTATAGAAGCATCCATATCAATCAGTTTTGTCAGAAACCAGATCTTTGAATCCAAATGAGGAGACTAACATGCAGCTTAGCCACAAGGTGTAAATGTAGCCTGTGGTCGATACATACTGGTTCATTCTGCTTCACTCATACAGGTAGAGATTTCCTTCGCAACAACAGGTGACTAGCTCATTCAATGTTTCAACATTTGGGTTTTTCTTTATTTTTGATAAAATTATACAACTTTTGGGCGCGCGTGAGAGAGAGAGAGAGAGAGAGAGAGAGAGAGAGAGAGAGAGATGTGTGTGTGTGTGTGTGTGTGTGTGTGTGTGTGTGTGTGTGTGTGTGTGTGTGTGCAGTGTACTCCTGTCCCTGACATTAAAAGTAAGCCGACTCCTCCTGCTGCTGCTGCTGTTTCCCACGTTCTGAAACCTTCATTAGATACGCCAGCTGCTGCAGAGTCTGGTCAATGGTGTTGAAGGCCTCCTGGACTCCAACCACCTCCTCACTGCCTGTCACGGACACGGACACACACGACGACGTGTACAACTCTGCCTGAGGTGACGACAGGTCACGTGATGAGGACAGCCCGGAATCTGTTTGACTTTTCGACATTTGGGACCAACTCTTTTGGGAGTTTCTGCTGGCTGTATCATCTGTGTCTGTTGCTTCTGGGCTTCTGTGGCCAGGGATCTGGCACGACCTGGGTATATTGGAACCTACTTCGGAAGGAGCAGAAGGTACACTCGATGTGTTGGGTCTGGTGACTAGCTGTGTTGCGAATGTTGAGGAACTGGGTTCTAGAGCATTGCTGTCACTGGAAGGGGCTGTTTTGGACTGATCGTTTCCGTTCACACTACTGCCAGAGTTCTCTTGACGTTTCTCGGTTTCCGTGACCAACTTTCGGGTGACTTGTGAATCGGTGTGTAAAGAGTATCCACTGTGAAGCTGCTTTTGGTGAACACTTTCCTTTTGTATGATATTCTGTTCAGGGACACAATTGTATGTGTCATCACACCTGATTTTGCTCAGACTGTCAATGATACCTTTAAAAGAATACATCAGTTCGTATGAACTGTTATTAGAGACAGACCTGCCAATGTTATTTTCAGATGTGATGAATCTTTCGAGATTTGTGTTGATTCCTTCTGAAACTTGATCAAGCACAGAAACCTGCGGGCTTATATCTGGTATTGTCGTGGCATGTTTAGAAATGTTTCCTGTGACACTTGTATTTGAAAGATATTTGCAATAATCTTCATAATATTTAGATTTGTCAAAACATTCCTCCTCATAGCCCATGACTTGGAGTCTGCTTTCAATGTGTTTCAGATAGCGTAGAAGGAACTTGCCCAAAGCTCGAGTCTGTCTGGTACTTTGCTGTTTTGAGCTGCTCTTCCGTTGCCGTTCCTTCATCTGCTGGGAATTTCCGACTGCTGTGGGGAGAACGGGCTCTCGTTCCTCCAGATCAGGAAAGGTCGGTGACAGTGGTTTATTCGCTTGGTCTACATGTCCCTCTGGCTTATTTTCGTCTTCTTTAGGATGCATGTCACGATGACCAGCAGACTCAAAAGCCTCTTCCTGACACTTGACTGAATCAGACGCTGATGAAAATGATGATAACTTTTGACCGACATGTTTTCCACTGCTTATCTGAGTATGGGTTGCGTTTCTGTTCAAGGCTGGAAAGTTTCTGTGAACCATGTAACAGTTTGTAAGGCAGCTGTCGCTGGAATAGTCATTCTCACAGGAATGTTCCTGCTTTAGTTCCTCATGGATTTGTTTGCTTTCGAGGATGATGGCCGTTTCTGAGCACGCTTTCACGTTCCTATATTGATGGTTTGCACACAAGTCTTCTGACCTAACCCTGTCGGCAACACTCATCACTGATGTCCCTTTTGTTTGCTGTGTTTCGCTTTCAGGCAAATTGTGCCCTGGGCTGCTTTCATCACAGCTCCCAACACGAGGAACAGGAGAGCCTGTTTTAGGGACATCTTGAAGACGATTTAAAGTTGTGTTAGCACCACCTTCGTTGATTTTTGCCACATCATTTTGAGAGCTACCTGGAGCGCTCCAGTTCCTTTCAGAAGACATGCGTTTGAAAATGTCCAAGGTGTCCATCAAGAGGTCCACATCATCCAGCAGGATGCCAAGAGACTGCTGCACCGGCACAGCAGCCAGCCACTGACATGCCAGGCAATGGCACATGGACAGATCTCTGGCACTCTGCTCTTCCTCTTCATGGCCGTCATACTCGCTGGGTGCACCAGTCTTGTCGTGGCAGGTATAACAACGGGGTGTTACGCGTGAATGCCTGAACTTTAAAATCACACGCCGAATATCACCTATCAGACGCTTATTCTGGCTGTCCTGTTCCGAGCATGTCTCGTCAGCTCCATCGGTGGATAAAGTGTCCAGAGCAGCATGCATTGCTAGCAGGTTGTTTTTCCAGTCTATCAACATGCAGTGAAGGTTGTTAAGTGCAGCTGATGACTGCAAAACGCAGTCTGCCATTTTAGCTGAGGCCACAGATTTGGTGTCTTTGGGGTTTTCACAAATGTTGAGATCAGAAGACCTCCCGGTATCAGTCTCTTCATCGTGCTGTATTTCTTCCGCACTTCGATCCCTTTCTGAAACAAACTCAACAGCAGTATCGTCTACCGTGCTAGTTGGTGGTAATGTATTTACCGTAAATGGAAGCGGTGAATCTGTGGACGTCACAAGTTTGTGATCAGATGACTTTCCGTTCTCTGTACCTATCTCTTCAGCTTGCTTTATTTCCCCCACACTTCGATCCTTTACAGCAACAAACTCAACAGCACTGTCCTCAGCCTTTATCTCACTTGGTGCCAACGTAATATCTGCTGCTGATGAAGGTGAAGAATTTATGGCCGTCACAACTTTGTCATCAGAAGGCTTTTCGTTCTTGGTATCAACATCTTCTGCCTGCTTTATTTCTTCAGTTCTTTGATGCCTTTCTGCAACAAACTCCACAGCAGTATCTTCAGTCACCGTGCTACTTGGTGCCAACATAGCTGGTGTAGAAGAAAGTGGAGCATTTGTGTCAGTGTTGGTATCTTCAGAGTCCTCACTCATACTTTCAGGTGTTGTGCTTTCAGCTGGAGCACACTTGGAGACAGCTTCAATTGTTCCAGAAAGACGATCCTGCAGTTAACACAAACAAGTAAAATATAAAGCTAATAAACTTTAGTGTACCATTTCATATATGTATACATATATATATATATATATATATATATATATATATATATATATATATGCCCACACACACACACACACACACACACACACACACACGCACACACACACACAAAATCAGACACACGCACACATACAATCAGCGCTCGCGCGCATACTTGTCTCTTGAAGTCCCAACAAGTGATATTCTGAATTCTGAAGGAATCAAACAAGTGAGCAAAGTTACTGATGTGAAAGCGCCATGGCCAAGCGGTTTGCACCCGGGACTGACTGCTGGGAGCACGTGGGTTCCAGGCCCATCAGAGTTTTGTTTTTGTTTTTCCGGCCTGTCGTCGGCTCTTATCCAGAGCTGAGAGTGCTTGGAAAGACTGGGACCACAAATTCCAGATACACTTCATGGATGTGTATCACGAAATGTTGTTCGAATCTCTTGGCAACATTGCAGACGTCTGTATCTCTCGGGCCTGGTTGACGCCTTGAAATATTATGAAAGGAAGTGTGGAGTACAACCATGTCATTCAGCTGCAAACTTAATGGGACCTCTATTGCACCAGAAGCAGCAGCAGCATTATCTTCATTCGTCATGAATGTAGACAAAAACATGTCACAGATTCTGTGGCCTTTCATGCCCTGCTCTCATGCTGTCCTCAGTTTCGATTACCCCACCTCCCCCAACTAGCCATCCTTCCCTTCCCTTCCCACCCCCTCTCCCATGCCTTCAGTGTCGGCAGAATCATTGTGAGGGCTGTTGTTGGAGGGATGTGGTGGCGAAATCTGTCACGGCTTATTTTGAATCAGAACAGGTACCTCTGAACACCATCGACGTGACTCGGAAGTGGTGATGTTCCCTGGAGTGTGGCGTACTGGCGACCTAACATCGATAGATACAAGATTCAAGAATACTTAATTGACATCCCATCCCCAGAAGATAAAGTGTTCCCTGTGGACTGTTGTCGCGATGAGTGCGGCAGACCATCCCGGGTGTGGCTGAGTATGGGGGACTCGGCATGAGCAGCGCGGGAGGAATGCCACTGAAACGATGCAGAGTTCTGAGTTTCTGCTGTGGTTGATAATGGATGAAGAAGAAATGGGGGGGGGGGGGGGGGGATGTACTGAGATGTGGTCAGGGACTGTTTCAACGACTGATCTAAAGACTAAAATGGGTAAATTAATTGAATGAATGACCGTTCTATGTACTGATGTAAAGGTGAACTAATTGATTAATTGATCGACCAACTGACTGGTAAACCGGAAGTTAATTTACTCACCTTGTCAGCCATATACTGGTCGTTTTGTGTGACCTCCACACTATCTTCCAACGTGGTTGTCACGTGCTGACTTGAGTCCCTGTATTCTACCGTAGGTTGTTCTTGGTTGCTTTGGTGATTTTCTGTTTCACCCTTCTCGGCCTCGTCATTCCCTGTTAGCGGTGGACTTGACGGCTTTGCTTCTCGACCACTGGACACCTCTGGACATTCTTGTATGTGTAGGTCAGAGGGTTTGGCATCTTGTGTCCCCACTTTACGACTTTCTTTCTCCACTGTTTTCTGCGCTGAAGGAGGTTCAGAGCTGTGTTTCAGATCTTTGGTGCTGCACACGCCTTTCTTGCAGTGTTGCACAATCATCAGCACATCAGGTTTACCCTTGTGTGTGATGATACCAAGTTTGGGTTTGAGGTAATTTTGATACCGGACAGGGCTTACATCGCGGGGTCGGGTCTCTGAGCCCTTTTTGTGAAGAGGATCTGCTTCTATGGGGTGATCTGCTGAGGTCCTCTTGCAGCGAACTGTCATATGACGTGTGTCTGACTGTTCCAGGAAGTGCAGCTTGTATTTGTGACATGCGCATTGTGGACGCGCAATTTGGACACATTCATGTTGCTCTGCGCCGTGCTTTTCTTGACTTCTTGGCGGGCCCCGGACAGATTTCAGTTCTGGGCTACTGGCCCGGCCGTTCAGTGTGCTTGTCCGTGCTGCAGTGGATATCGGTTTCTCGTTTGCTGTCGATGTACTACCACGGCGGGTATCCGCCTTAGTACTTGTAGGAACGCTGTTTGCATCCGCACGTTCTCTTTGTTTTGTTGATCTCGCTGAACAAAGCATTTCTGAACATGCAGAATGGTGCTTTGGACAAGACTTCCGTGGTTTTTCAATTTGTTTTCTTTCAGCTGAATATGTATGCTGGCTTTTGCGAGCTGTTCCACGCTCATGATAAAGATTGCAGTTGCATATTTGGTGTTGACAACTCTCCTGGTCGAGCCGTTTCTGCCAATAACTTACTCTTGCATGATGGTTCCCTGGTTCTTCTGACACAGACTTTTCCTGTCGTGGTGAACACCTAGGGATGCTTGTGCGTTGGGAGAACTGTTGTTTTTGTTCCTTGTTCACAGACATGACTTCTGTTTGAATCTTTTTGTTGGCTGATAAAACAAGATCTGACCTCTCAGCACAATTGCGCGGAACACTGGATGCTCGTCTGGTTTCAATCTGTCTTGGGGCTGTTCGACTTCTACAAAGCTTGGTGGTCTTGGTATCGTCAGTACTTGCCGGTTCACGGTGAAAAAGTTCTGCTTTCATTTTCACAATCTTCCTCTGTTCTGTTGGGCTTTTGCTATTTCCTCTTTCTCGTATTTCATTGTGATTCACATCGGAGTCGGATTTGCGTTTTCCTTTCACAGCCAGGCTTTCTGGCGGAAACGTCTCCATTTGGGTTCGCTGACTCTGACATCCAGCTGATGCAACGCCTGTTTTTTTGTGTTCAGACATTTCTTCAGACGTCACTTTCCTAGCGAACTTTCGGGCTTTCTCAGCGACTGATTTTTCACTCAGAGCTAACTTAAAAAAGTGTTTTGTTCAAATTCCTGTGCTTCGTAGATTCTGGCAGGAAGGCAGAGAGCAGGTCTGTTAGGGTATTCAGCATGGAGACGTTGAGGTTGTGTGGTTAATTGGTTTTCGTTTTTTTGTTGTTGCTTTTTCTTTCTTTCTTTCTTTCTTTTTTCGCTGAAGACAAGGTCGGCAATGGACTTTGGCAAGGTGACGAGGATCTAGGCTAGGTGGTGAAGAATCAGTTGAAGACCCTCTCTCTCTGTGTAGTGGGCACAGTCATAAAGGTCACTCCCGGACTTCTGTTGCCAGCCGGAGACTCAGAAACTACCACTGGAATGCTTGCGACAGGCAGTAATGTGAAGAGTAAGAAACGGACATGCCGGAACAAGGATGGTCAGGTTCCACGCCATGTGGTCAATGTTGGGGCTGCATTCACAATCAAAATCACAATCACTTCATTACCTGAGTCAGAGAAATCAATACGATCTGCGTAAACTCGAGGGCACAACTTCAAACTTAATAAGACAAACTTTGTAACTAACCAGTTCCACAATTATTTTACTAACCGTATCATTGATCTGTGGAACAACCTTTCCTCTGGCACCATCAATGCATCAACAGTAAAACCCTTCAAAAACCAAATTGACAAAACTTTTAAGGACCATGTATTTTTTGTTTTTTTTATCGATTTAAATCTTTATTGAGTCAGAAATAAACGTAGTATACACAATGCCTGATTAAACTTTGGAACAGTTCACTATATAGTGATCCAAGAGCACATAAATGGACACTATTACGAGAGCAAAAGGTTTCTTGCATTTAGCCGAATATGTCTGTGATCTGTGATTCGCTGTTAGTAAAACAGAAGAAAACTCAAGATTGTATGATCGTTTGATGCATGTTTGGATTCTACTTTTGATGAAGAAACTCTTACATTGAATTTTCACAACAACAACAACAACAACAAAAAAAAATTCTTTTTTCACTTTTGTATCTAAATTTCAAATGACTCTTTTCCTTTCAGTCTCTTTATTTCTAGTTCAACCCGTTCTGTGTTTGAGATATTTCTTGAAATAGTTTTGATTTGGGGCGACTTTTCTTTATCACAAATTTCATGTATCTGACTGACTGCTAAGAGGCTTTAATATCATTATCATCATCATCATCATCATTATTATTATTGTTACTATTATCATTGTTTGTTTTTTTTAAAACTAAAACAATTTGCTCAGCTGACTTTAAATGTTAAAAGTTGATTGGTGTGTGTGTGTGTGTGTGTGTGTGTGTGTGTGTGTGTGTGTGTGTGTGTGTGTGTGTGTGTGTGTGTGTGTTTGATGCCAGTTTTCGTTTTTAACCCGAGGATTTCTTGGTTTTTGTGTCTTCTACTTTTTTTGGTTTAGGTTCTCCGAAATTTGTGGAGAAGACATAGTTTTTTAAGGGTTTTATCCCGATGATTTTTAAAGGCATTTAATGAATTTGCATTGACCGCTTCCTTGGGGAGGTTATTCCATAAGTTAACAGTTCTGTTAGTAAAAAAAAAAATAATAATAATAATTAATTAAATAAATCAAAAAAACTCTTGATAAACTCGAGTGTTAGGTCGGGATTTCGTTAGTTTATAGTCATGCCCTCTTGTGATCATGCCAGAGGTATCATTTTTGGTAGTATTTGTATTTGTATCGGAACAAGTGAATAAAGCGGAAATGGTGCCTGGGTCCTAGATTTCATGCTGGATCTTGAACATGTCTCCCCATACTCTTCGATACTCTAGGCTTGGTAGTTTTAAACGTCTGAGACGGTCCTCATACTCCAAATTTCCCATACCAATAATTCTTTCGGAAAAGCGTCTCTGGGCACCCTCTAACAGATCAATGTGTTTTCTTAAATATGGACACCATGTAGCATTGGCATACTCCAAAATAGGACGTATTAGCGCCTTAAATAAGGGCACCATAATTTCTTTTTTTTGTACGTAATTGTCTTTATTAAGAGACCCAAAATCCTTTCTGCTTTTTTTTACACATTCATTTATATGTTGTTCGAAACTCAGTTCCAGATCAACTATGACACCCAGGTCCTTTTCTCCATCTGTGGTTTGAAGTACACTGGCATTTGGTCCATCCTTCATAAGATAGTCGTGTTTAGGATTTTTCTTCCCCAAGTGAAGAACTTTACACTTTTCACTGTTAAATCTTACAAGCCAATCCTCCGTCCACTGTAGTAGTAGTAGTAGTAGTAGTAGTAGTAGTAGTAGTAGTAGTGTAGGGACCGGCATTTGACTGCCTAGGCCTCACGGCCTTTTTTATGTCCCCTTCAATATCGGTCTTTTATTTGTGGGATACATATATGTTTTCTTTTACATGTTCTGTCAATCACTCATCAAAGTCAGTAAATTTTTCTTTTAAATTGATGTTCATGTCAAGGAGATTTTTGAACACATTAGTATTTTGTGCAAGTTTAATTTCCAATGGTAGTGCATTCCATATATGTGCGATTCTATTAGCTAATGAATTTTTCCTTAGGTTAGTATTGCAGTGCTCTTTACAAATTTTCATCATTGAATTTCTTGTATTCTCATAATCTGACAATCTGAAAACATTATTCACATTGACTTCATTATAGCAATTTAACATTTTGTAAGTTTCTATTAAATCCCCTCTTAGCCTTCTTCCCTTTAATGAATGCAGATTTAAGTATATAAGTCTCTGTTGATAGCTCATAGATTTGCATTCTTTTAATATCTTAGTTGCTCTTCTTTGTACCCTTTCTATAGCTATAGATTGTCTCTTGAGGTATGGGTGCCACACAATATTACCATATTCCACTTGTGATCTAACTAATGCTTTATACAGTTTAAGAAATATATCTTTATCTAAATAGGTAAATGTTCTCTTAATTATCCCTATCATCTGGTTGGCTTTATTTATTATATTCTGTATATGTATGTCAAAAGATAGTTTATTATCAAAAATTATGCCAAGGTCTTTGTCACTTTGACATTTTTCAATGTCCTGTGAGGTGTCTTCTACTGTCATACGGTATTTGTTTTCTGGATTTTTTCTTCCCATGTGCATTACTTTACACTTTGATACAAGTTTATGTTGCTACTGCCTTTCCTCCTGTGGATTAGATTTTCTTGACTATTGGATTTAAGATGTCTTGTTACCTTGTGGCTGTGTGGCTGAGATCGTGGCATGCTGACACAGGTCTGCAGTTCAGCTGACCTCAACAGCTGAAACCATGACCACCCGGCGTCTACTTCCATCGCTCTCCGCTGACAGTGCAAACAAGCTTGCGTCACAATTTTTGGCGTCAGCGCCATGAAAAAAAAAACGTCATGGTGTTCTTCTTTTTGTTGTTTGGAAAAGTCTTCGCGCGCACGCACACACACACACAGAGTAGTATTTATTTACCATAGTTATTGTATCTTGTATTAAGGTTTCATGACAAAAATCTATTCTATTCTATTCTGTTCACACGCACACGCGCACACACACACACACACACACACACACACACACACACTATAAATCGCTGTCTCTGTGTGTGTGTGTGTGTTCGTTCTTTAGTTTAACGTCTTTTCACTGTAAGTGATATTAGACGAGGGAAGGAAAAAAATCGGGTGGGAGGAGGGGGAGGGGGGGAATTACTGTGTACGCATACGAGTAAGTGAAAGAGTGTGTGTGTGTGTGTGTGTGTGTGTGTGTGTGTGTGTGTGTGTGTGTGTGTGTGTGTGTGTGTGTGAAAATTACTGATTTAAGTTTTGTTTAAAAAAACAAAACAAAAAAAACATAACAATATAACATATTTCTAATGAAAAACTAACAACTATAACAGCGAACCAACCGGACTATTTAACAAGGAGTTGAAAAAGTCATACATTAGCAATGGACTGCTGAAGATCGTCAACACTCTCTGTCTGTGTCTAGCATTATATGTATTTGTGCGGGCGCGCGCGCGCACGTGAGTGCAAGGGAAAGATATAAAGACTCCTGTCAGCGCGCGCAGGCAGCAGTCGCCTGTGCGTCCACGGGGAAACAGACCTTCGTCGATGTTTGCGTGATTCGTGTCGTGTCGGTTCCGTTTCGGAGCCGTGCATATAATTACCATATGGAATTCTAGCTTATGAATTTCCTCATTCTAAGCCAGTTCCGTAAGCAAACCAAGTGCTGCTCGGATTGCATATGCAAACCAGTATTTAACTGCAATACACGTGTTTAAATTGCCTACTAGTTAAAATGTACATTATATGAACCAGCATACTCATTCTGACACAGAGAGAGAAAGAACGTGCACATTTTATGCTCTCCCTCTCTCTCTCTCTCTCTCTCACACACACACACACACACACACACACACACACACACACATTTTATAACAAGCAAAATGCGTCAGGAATCTTTATTCATTCAAAAAAATCGAGATCAGTGTGAAAGAGAGAGAAGCAATCAAATCCCTGTAACAGACATAATAAACATACCTTTTGTACACATACGGGCAGCGCGAACTTAGTGGCACACACACACACACACACACACACACACACACACACACACACACAGGGCAAGAGATAAAGAAAGGGTGTGGTAATCACCGAGTGCTAAAAGCAGGCCCCAGATTAATATATCCAGTGGATCGCGGAATCCAAACCAGACGCCAAATGCAGCATCATACTTTAACCCATAACAAAGTCTGAAGAATATAAGTATCAGTATCAGCAGCTCAAGGAGGCGTCACTGCGTTCGGACAAATCCATATACGCTACACCACATCTGCCAAGCAGATGCCTGACCAGCAGCGTAACCCAACGAGTCTGAAGAACCACGGGCAAATTGGAAGTGTATAATACTTCTCATGGGTTTTCGTGTATTTTGGGAATCATGTGAGCAGAAAACAGATTAGCTTCTATAACCATTCACAGTCAAAAGGATCTCAATGAAGGTTAAAGCAAAACAACAACAAAACCAACAACAACAAAACAAAACAAAAACCCAGCCAAACAAAGAAACGAAAACCAGTGGGGGTGGGGGTTCATAGGTCCCATTGTCTTTCCGGCCAAAGGGGGCAGTGAATTCATGTTCACAGTGTCTAAGGCCACAAACCCTATCTCTGGATCAGACGTTTAGCGCTCCCTCAACCCCTGTCTGTTGATAGTCGTCCACATTGTCTGTGAGGTCGACTTTGACGTATACACATGAACCAAAAGTGCACCTCTGTTCCTCCCATCCCACTCTCCCACAATCTCAAAAGATCCCATTGCCACGAAAAGCCTGCATTTGATTGTGTCATTTTCTATCAGGCGGGGGGAACGAGCAGAGAGCTGAGCACCTTTACACTATTTTGAACAATTGTTTGAAATGACTTGCATCTTCTTAGTGCAGCCGAGCGCTCACATGGCTACAATGACTGCTACTGCTTAACTTACAGCACATGCCGTAGAATATGACAGCTGTGCTACAATGACGGTATCCAATCATTGACCTGCTGATGTAATTCGTGTGGTGCGACGCCTTTTTTTTTTTTTTTTTTTTTTTTGAAAGCCCATTCTAAAACAAATGCTCCAAACATTATCAAACAAAGTCTATGTTTCATTCAATGCCAAATTATGTCTGTTGCGCTGCATTTATACATTAGTGATTTTATTCTCTTTCCTCCGCCAAAAAGGTTTGACGTTGAAGGTTATTTCATTTTATTTCTTCGTCACATATAATGCTATATTATTTACTCTTACATGTGATCGCTTGTTGATAAACCGCAAACCCACTACAATTTGCATACTGAAAATAATCAGAAACTTGCAAGGTACAAAGCAGATTCTAATTGTCAACACTTAACGACAATCACCCCACGCTTTTGGCATTGCTGGCTTGGGCCGTGTTGAAATTTTCTGACACACACTATTTAACTAATTATATCTTCCATTGGATCAGTAAACTTTAAGTATCATATACTGGTAAAATTGTGGCAATTCCTTCTTTAAATATATACTATTAGTGTTGCCTATGTTAAACTGATTTTACGCAATTAGCAATTTTCAGATGCAAAGTCGTTAAAAGTGCTCAGTTTCAGGTGACTTAAATTAAGATTATAAATTTATCTTAAATAATCAACACTTCATTTTATACTCATTAGAAAAAGGTGGTGTTGAGCTCTTTTATTTGCGACAAATCTGATGTAAATTGGTTCAGGAATCATTTAGAAATCTATCATTGAACACCTATCAACAAACACAAATTTGCCTAATTTATGCTGAGCCAATGGCGATTTGCTTGCAGCCCCCCGGTGTCGTCAGAGTGATTAGCGTGATCTGCGTAAGTAGCGTGGCGACTGTAGCAATGGTCAGTTTGACAGGTGTTGTGCTTGAGCCTACAGCCAGTGGTTCGCACACAAGGCCTTCTGCCTCACACCATTCTGCACTGTGCTGTGTTCTTCCTTTCTTCCCATAATATTGTCAAATAAAACAATAGAAAACGTTTTGTGACTGGCCTCTATAATTATGTCCATGGCCTGTGCGAGGATATTAATATTTCTGTCCTTTCACTCCTATTATCCAATCTAAATCCAATATTCAAAACAATAACCCCTTTCCACGCAACGCCATTACATACTTGGCACTGCGAGCAGGGCCCTACACGGACAGGAGGTAGTATTAACAGTCACTAGGAGAAGAGAGAAGACAGTGCAGCAGGTTACCAAGTCCACGAAATGAAACGTCGCCCCATCAACATGGTCCATCCAACCTCCTCCCCAAACTCCCGACGATATCCGGCCCTGTCTCCTTTTCTTCTCATAATATTGCAAACTAAGACAACACAAAGCCCTGTGTGACTGGCCTCTATATGTCCTTGACCTGTACGAGGGTATTTCTGTCCAGTCATTCCTATCATCCAATCTAAATCCAAAATTCAAAACAGCAATAACCCGCTTACCACTCAACTCCATCACACATGTAATGCATTGTAACACTTTTTTTTTCACAGGCTTTGTCTGTGAAATTCGGAAGAGCGCGACGCCAGTGAGTGTAGTACCATCCGCAGGCCTACATTTTTTTTTTTATCTGTCTGCAAGTGTGCTGAATTAGTTTTCTATCAAAGCGGATTTTTATTCAGATTTTCCCCAGCAACACCCTTTTGTTACTGTTGGTTCTTTTATGTGCGCAAAGTGTATGCTACATTCGAGACTTTGGTTTATTGTCTCATCAGAAAAAGAAAAAGAAATTAAAACCTAGACCACCACTCAAGGTCTAGTGCAGGAGGGATGTTAAAATCCAAGTCTACATGTGGGACTCTTCTAGCCAGTGGACGCTCGCTTCCCAGCCGGTTGGCTCATCACCACTTGGCCGCAGCTCCATTTCCTGAAGAACTGGCTTTGTTTCTTTCTCTGCACCTGAGGTTGGACAAAAACCATGCAAAACTGAAGTTGTGTGCCTTTGTCTTGCCAAGAGTGACAGTTCTTGGTTGATGGTTGGTATTTGTCTCGTTTAGTTTCCAGACATACTTTTTCAGTGTTTTGTGTTGATGTGTCATATCTTTCGGAATCTGGGTTACTTTCGTTTTTGCTGTCATTCCATGTCTATTGATGATTGTTTTGGAGACAGACTACACTGTTTTACTGCTGCATGGAAATCAACTATTTCTGAAGCGAACTAAGAAACTATTCCTCAAACCGGACAAGGTATGATTCCAGATTCTTTTAGGCCTGTCCTCGCACATTGTGCACACATGGGTCACAAAGCATTCCTCAGACAAATCAGCATTGCGCAGCCCCAGTTTCTGTCACGACAAACGCTCATTGTGGTTCCTGCGTTGTATCAGTCCAGATCCAGTTCTTGCCCGCCACACTGCTGGCCCTTCAGCTGTAGCTCACTCGCCGAAGAGCATGTCTTTGGGCAGGGGTCTGGGTTTGGACAGTCGGTTGTTGGACGATCGTGTCCTGGAGTCATGAGGGCGTGGCTTGTTGTCGTGGGGGCGTGGCCTGCTGTCATAGGGGCGGGGCTTGGCGTCAGGGGAGGAGCAGATGGACGGGAGGTGGCTGTCACGTGCATCCAGATGAGCGGAGGGCGTGCTCATGGCTCGCTGAAACAAGAAACTCATTTGGTTTTCCTGGTCTGGTGAAATATTTGCCCAGTCTTCATCTCTATAGTAAGGTATGTGAACTGCATGTATGCTCACAAAACAGATGAGTGGGTGAGGGGGTTGATCAGAACAGACATTTTCAAAACAAATCATAGACCTTTTTACAATTCATTTTAGATTTCTTGGTTAATTAGATTTATGTGTTCGTGTGTCAGTTATCAGGTTAATTCTAGAACTGAATCAGGGTGTTCTTGTTGTTTGACAGCAAACGATTTTATAGACAGAAAGTTATCCAAAAAAAACTAAAAAAAGACAAATAGGTGCGCGCGCGCACACGCACACACACACACAAACACACACACAGACTGACACATATCAAACATCGGACGAAACGCCCCGTGAAGGATTTCATACCAGAAGGCAAGAAACAGTTTAGATCTGAAGCACAACTGCCCACCATTGCCCCCCTCCCCCCCCTCTCCCCCTTGACCTAACCTGTACTGAAGGTGGGTGGATAGGAGAAAAGAGTCTCCCACTTAAGCAAGCACACTCGCAAGTGGGTGGAGCTTGTATTCAGATGACGAATGCACAGAGAAAATAAGAAAAACTGGAAAAACAACAACAATAAAAACCCAAACGAATAAAATAAAACAAAAATCAACATTCACTGAAGTGTTGAGCCAAGTATAAATAAGACTCCCTGTTAAGTCTTCCTTAACAAATACAGACACACACACACATCCAGGTTTACTGTGTACTCAAGCAAAACTACAGGCAAATCTCTCCCTCTCTCTGAGCATGTGCGAGCGCATGTGTATGTGTGTGCGTGTGTACGTGTGTGTGTGTGTGTGTACACGTGCGCACATGCTTGCGTTTGCGCTTATGCGCGTCTTATTCATTCATTAGTTAATTAATTCACTCACTCAGTCCTTGCCTCTTGAATAACATTCTATTCCCTCTGATTACGCTTTTGTGTGTGTGTGCATGTGCCCCTGTGTCTGTGTGTTTGTATGCGTGAGACGAGAAGAGAAGGAGGGGAGAGAAGGCCCAACCCACCTGCCGTTCAGACGGCAACAGGGGCGACGCCTCCTGCTCCTGGAACAGGATGACCGGTCCTGAGGGCTGGGTTTTCTCCCTTTTCCCCGTGCCCTGGGGGAGGCCACTACTGGCCCCGTTCATGGCAGAGTGCACCGTCCCTGCAAGTGGGTCTTCACAGTCACTGGAACACTGTAGTGGTAGTAGTAGTAGTAGTAATAGGATCAACTGCAGCAGCAGTTACTAGTAGTAACAGCAGTAGTAGGTCTAGTGGTAGTTGTAGCAACAGCAGTCATAGGTCTTAGTAGTTGTAGTACAAACAGGAGCAGCAGAACATTCATACACACATATAAAGTACTCTCTTTTTTGTACTACTTCACACACACACACACACACACACACACACACACACACACACATATATATATATATATATATATATATATATATATATATATATATATATATATATATATATATATACATCTTAGTAGTCAATCCCAAGTTTAAAATATTGGTATCTACATATATCGCAACCACTCCCTCACCTCCAACTCCGACCCCAACACCCCCTCCCCTCCACACACACACACACACACACACACACACACACACACACACACACCAGCAGAATGGCTGGTCTGCAGTTTGAGACCCCCGACAGTGCCGGAGCGGTCCAGGTGAATGGGCTGTTTGTCGGTGAACATCCGGTTGAAGTTGGCATCACGGTTGATCAGCTCCAGGCGGTATCGCTGGATCTCACGCCGCAGTCTCTCCAACTCTTCGTTCTGGCTCTGAGCACATAGTGTTATCAATCGATAGATGATGGTGACGATGATGATGATGATGACGACGATGGTAATGTTGATGATGATGATGAAAATGATTGTAATAATGTTACAAAAAAAAAGAAGAAGAAAAGGGATGATGATGGTGATGATGATAATGGATCCTTATACAACGCCATATTATAAAAAAAAATAATAATAATAAACAGAAAAAATCTTTACAACAACGAAATGAATGATAAAATCTTTTTAGTATAAAATATTCTTCATTTTACATTACTTTTTTGTGTGGATATTTCACACACACACCAAAATGCACCTAATAAACTTCACACACACACACACACACACACACACACACACACACACACACACACACACACACACACATGCGCGCGTGCAGACACACACACACACACACGCACGCACGCGCGCGCGCACACACACACACACACACACACACACACACACACACACACACACCAGAACGGTACTCGGTAAATCAATAATCATTCAGTCGATGGATTGATCAATCAATCATCGTGAAACTGAAGGAGATTAACCAGTCCATGCTTTCTCGCCGAAATTAGTCAACATTTTCTGGGTGAAATCAGTGGATATCATGTGAATGAGCGCTTGACAGAAAGACATTTCAGTCAGCAGTGGATCCAACACTGTCTCAGGCTGACGGAAAAAAGGAGAGGGAATGGACGGTAGTCACACAGACATAACAGCAGAGAAAAAAACATTTGGCTGACATCCATTCCAGAGAGTTTCCATGGATGGCAATGAGAAAACTACTGACATTCTGATGAAGTGAAGAATATGCATGGTTGCAGTGCGACTGGGGGTGTACGTACGTTTATTGGACTGCATAGCAGTGTAGTGTTTAGGCCCAACACTCGGCTTATATCACAGATTGACATAAGTTTACATTTGGGCCAACAGCAAAGTGAGAGCTGTATTATCAATGGCTTCTCCAGTCAATGGGAAACCATTTACAGCTTAGTCTTTTGTGAAGGACTATGACTCTCAAACTAGGAGGCAAAATTGCACTGGCTCTTAGTGCTGCAGCCTTGTGGGCTAGTTGGCCTTTGGGAACCATCCCAACGGCAACTGTCCTAAAACCCTCTTGGCCGAGAGAGTGGGGATGTAACTTGGGCAAGACACTCTCCACTATAATCAAATTCTAGCCCAGATAGTCGGAACAGCAGTTGCCTCCTCTGCTGTTCTGATGGTCATTGTCGGACACGACTGACTCTCATATATATAAGTAGTGTCGTGTAGTGTGGTGTAGTGTAGAGTAGTGTCGTGTAGTGTGGTGTAGTGTAGAGTAGTGTCGTGTAGTGTGGTGTAGTGTCGTGTAGTGTGGTGTAGTGTAGTGTCGTGTAGTGTGGTGTAGTGTGGTGTAGTGTAGAGTAGTGTCGTGTAGTGTGGTGTAGTGTAGAGTAGTGTCGTGTAGTGTGGTGTAGTGTAGTGTAGTGTCGTGTAGTGTGGTGTAGTGTAGTGTAGTGTCGTGTAGTGTGGTGTAGTGTAGAGTAGTGTCGTGTAGTGTGGTGTAGAGTAGTGTCGTGTAGTGTGGTGTAGTGTAGAGTAGTGTCGTGTAGTGTGGTGTAGTGTAGAGTAGTGTCGTGTAGTGTGGTGTAGTGTAGTGTCGTGTAGTGTCGTGTAGTGTAGAGTAGTGTCGTGTAGTGTGGTGTAGTGTAGTGTAGTGTAGAGTAGTGTCGTGTAGTGTGGTGTAGTGTAGTGTCGTGTAGTGTGGTGTAGTGTAGAGTGGTGTCGTGTAGTGTGGTGTAGTGTAGTGTCGTGTAGTGTCGTGTAGTGTAGAGTAGTGTCGTGTAGTGTGGTGTAGTGTAGAGTAGTGTAGAGTAGTGTCGTGTAGTGTGGTGTAGTGTAGTGTAGTGTCGTGTAGTGTAGTGTAGTGTGGTGTAGTGTAGTGTAGTGTCGTGTAGTGTGGTGTAGTGTAGAGTAGTGTGGTGTAGTGTAGTGTAGTGTAGTGTCGTGTAGTGTGGTGTAGTGTAGAGTAGTGTGGTGTAGTGTAGTGTAGTGTCGTGTAGTGTGGTGTAGTGTAGAGTAGTGTCGTGTAGTGTAGTGTAGTGTCGTGTAGTGTGGTGTAGTGTAGAGTAGTGTCGTGTAGTGTAGAGTAGTGTCGTGTAGTGTAGAGTAGTGTCGTGTAGTGTGGTGTAGTGTAGAGTAGTGTAGAGTAGTGTCGTGTAGTGTGGTGTAGTGTAGTGTAGTGTCGTGTAGTGTGGTGTAGTGTGGTGTAGTGTAGTGTAGTGTCGTGTAGTGTGGTGTAGTGTAGAGTAGTGTCGTGTAGTGTAGTGTAGTGTCGTGTAGTGTGGTGTAGTGTCGTGTAGTGTGGTGTAGTGTAGAGTAGTGTCGTGTAGTGTAGAGTAGTGTGGTGTAGTGTAGAGTAGTTTCGTGTAGTGTGGTGTAGTGTAGAGTAGTGTAGAGTAGTGTCGTGTAGTGTGGTGTAGTGTAGTGTAGTGTCGTGTAGTGTAGTGTAGTGTGGTGTAGTGTAGAGTAGTGTCGTGTAGTGTGGTGTAGTGTAGTGTCGTGTAGTGTGGTGTAGTGTAGAGTAGTGTCGTGTAGTGTGGTGTAGTGTAGTGTCGTGTTGTGTGGTGTAGTGTAGTGTCGTGTAGTGTGGTGTAGTGTAGTGTCGTGTAGTGTGGTGTAGTGTAGAGTAGTGTCGTGTAGTGTGGTGTAGTGTAGTGTGGTGTAGTGTAGTGTCGTGTAGTGTGGTGTAGTGTAGAGTAGTGTCGTGTAGTGTGGTGTAGTGTAGAGTAGTGTCGTGTAGTGTGGTGTAGTGTAGTGTCGTGTAGTGTGGTGTAGTGTAGAGTAGTGTCGTGTAGTGTGGTGTAGTGTAGAGTAGTGTCGTGTAGTGCCCACTCTCCCTGGACCTTATCCTCAGTAATTTTGGCCTGACCACCCGAGTAGAGGTGAGGGTGGATGGGGTGCCTGACCACCCGAGTAGAGGTGAGAGTGGATGGGGTGCCTGACCACCCGAGTAGAGGTGAGAGTGGATGGGGTGCCTGACCACCCGAGTAGAGGTGAGGGTGGATGGGGTGCCTGACCACCCGAGTAGAGGTGAGAGTGGATGGGGTACCTGACCACCCGAGTAGAGGTGAGAGTAGATGGGGTACCTGACCACCCGAGTAGAGGTGAGAGTGGATGGGGTGCCTGACCACCCGAGTAGAGGTGAGAGTGGATGGGGTGCCTGACCACCCGAGTAGAGGTGAGAGTGGATGGGGTACCTGACCACCCGAGTAGAGGTGAGAGTGGATGGGGTGCCTGACCACCCGAGTAGAGGTGAGAGTGGATGGGGTGCCTGACCACCCGAGTAGAGGTGAGAGTGGATGGGGTGTCTGACCACCCGAGTAGAGGTGAGAGTGGATGGGGTGCCTGACCACCCGAGTAGAGATGAGAGTGGATGGGGTGCATGACCACCCGAGTAGAGGTGAGAGTAGATGGGGTGCCTGACCACCCGAGTAGAGATGAGAGTGGATGGGGTGCCTGACCACCCGAGTAGAGATGAGAGTGGATGGGGTGCCTGACCACCCGAGTAGAGGTGAGAGTGGATGGGGTGCCTGACCACCCGAGTAGAGGTGAGAGTGGATGGGGTGCCTGACCACCCGAGTAGAGGTGAGAGTGGATGGGGTGCCTGACCACCCGAGTAGAGGTGAGAGTGGATGGGGTGCCTGACCACCCGAGTAGAGGTGAGTGGATGGGGTGCATGACCACCCGAGTAGAGGTGAGAGAGGATGGGGTGCCTGACCACCCGAGTAGAGGTGAGAGTGGATGGGGTGCCTGACCACCCGAGTAGAGGTGAGAGTGGATGGGGTGCATGACCACCCGAGTAGAGGTGAGAGAGGATGGGGTGCCTGACCACCTGAGTAGAGGTGAGAGTGGATGGGGTATCGACGTTTTTTAAAACGGCACTTCTCAACTTCTACTCTGTCGCTAAAGGCTGTTTACATTTATTTGCTTATTTATCACTATTGTTGTCTTTTTATTTATTTATTTGTTTGTTTGTTTGTTTTATTATTATTATTATTATTATTATTATGATTATTATAAAATTATTATTATTATTATCATTATTATCATTATTATCATGATTATTATTATTATTTATTCATTGATCTTTTCTTTTTTATTAATGATATTATTATTAGTTAGTTAGTTAGTTAGTTAGTTTAGTTTAGTTTAGTTTAGTTTATTTTGTACGCTTATTGTTGACTTCATCAAGTTTTTGAGCCTTATGCATATCATTATTAGTAGTAGTAGTTCTTTTTTTTTTCTTTTTCTCAAGGCCTGACTAAGCGCGTTGGGTTACGCTGCTGGTCAGGCATCTGCTCGGCATATGTGATGTAGCGTATATGGATTTGTCCGAACGCAGTGACGCCTCCTTGAGCTACTGAAACTGAAACTGAAACTGTTTACCCACGTACGCCCGACAACAACGCAATGCACGGCTGACTAGGTGAGCCCCAGTAGCCGGAATCGTTGAACTGCCATGCACGACTGAACACGGAGAGATTGTGTCGTAACAAGAGACGGTTTAATCCCATTTTCAGTCACCGCACAGTCAGAAGTTTGGGCACAGACCAGGCACAGCTGGGGAGAAGAAAATAGAAGGTGGATGCAGTCATTGGAACGTGACTCTGTCTCACCTGGTCGACTACAATCCCATCGAGACTGATGGAGAAAGAAAAAAAATCCGGTCGAGAATGACGTTTGACACAAACAGCTGCTACTGTATAACATTTTCAAGTTAGCAGAGTTCAGTTTAAGTATCTATTGGCTAGCACCCTTATGGTCGAGTTGTTCACATTCTTAGGATAAGGGGAATACATGTATGTATGTAGATTTTTTATCTGTGTGTGTGTGTGTAGATTTTTAATCTCTGTGTGTGTGTGAATTGCACGAGGTATGACAACACTAAAAGGTTTCTTTTTATTTAAAAGATCATAGCTATGATCACCTGCCATCTGATTCCTTCACTTTTCTCTTGACGTCCATGCGACTTACACACTGGATTGGATTTCACCATGTCAGCGGACGTTTCCCTACCCTGCAGTTTTGCTTGTTTGTTTGTCTTCTTGTATGTGTGTGTTTTTGTTGGGTTTTTTTTTTTTTTTGAGGGGGTGGGGGGTGGGGTGGTTAGTTTTTTTTTTGTTGTTGTTTTTTGTTTGTTTGTTTGTTGTCGTTTTTTTTTGGGGGGGGATTGTTTGTTTATTTTCGGGGGAAGGGGTGGGGGGTACGGAAAATCAAAAGCCTATGACTGTAATGTTTGGTCAGTAATTTCCGCATGCACACACACACACACACACACACACACACACACACACACACACACACACAGATATATATATATATATATATATATAGAGAGAGAGAGAGAGAGAGAGAGATGAAACACACATGTAAAACACACACGCACACACTCACACACACACATACACACTCTCTCTCTCTTCTTCTCTTACACACTGACATGCAAACACTCAAACACATGCACATAAACATCACTAAAAAATGGAAAGACGTGAAACTGAAGAGTACTATGTACGCGGGCACCGGTAAAGTGTTCAGCAATTTGTACTATGCAAAAGTACATTTTGAACGAAAAATACATCTATTTTTCTTTCAGTCTACCGACCTGGGAAAGAGCCGACCCATTCCTGTTTGCTTTCTGCCCGTTAACCATGTCCGCCATTTTGCGGTTGAGCTCCCTCTTGAGGGCCTTCAGGTCAGCCTCCAGCTGCCTGTTGCGGGCCATCAGCTGCTCTCGTGCCTTGCTGCTCTCCTCCAGACTGCCCTGCACCTGACGGAGCTCCCGCTCCAGGCTGTCTCTGCTCTGCTCCAGGTCTCTGATGGCGTCGCCACTCTCCTGGTCCCGGCTCCTCAGCCTGTGTTCCAGGTATTGGATCTGTTTCTTCAGGCGGTCCATGTCCCGGTCTCTCCTGGCCACCTCCTCGCTTTGGGAGGACATCTGATCGGTGACGCCTCGCCGGAGGTTCTCGATGTCCTGCTGAGCGCGAATCAGCATGTCTCTGAGGTTCTGGCACTCCGTCCGCTCCTCCCGGAGGTGGCGCTCGCTGTCCTCCACCCTCTTCCTCCAGTCCTGCTCTTTGCTCTCAAACTCTCCGGCCAGCAACTTGCGTATCCTGTCCGTGTCTCCCGTCTGCTGCTTCAGCATGTTTTCCTGCTCCTGCCGCAGTCTGGAGATCCTGGACTCGGCGTCGGAGATCACCTCGCTGATCTCCAGCTCGTAGGCGTCTTTCAGGGCCTGCATCTCGATTTCTCTCTCGTGGTTGCGCGTGAACAGCATGTGCACGACCTGGGTCAGTTCCGCCACCTTCTTGCACATGCGGAACTCGAAGCTCCGTTTGGGCTTGTCGCTTCCGCTTGTGATGGCCGCCAGGCTTTCCATGGCGAACTGCTGGCTGAATCAAGTGCCCTCTGTGCTGGCAGGTTTGTGGCGAATACACAACTTTACATGTAAATAAATTTGCACAATAAATTTAAAGCGCTGGGGGAGAATAGCCTCAGGGTTCGCTTTACACCTTTGTTCGTAAAGATTGCAACAAAAAAAAAAAAAGTGTTATGATTCATATTGTGCGTCGTTCACAAAGTGGGGGGTGGGGTGTGGGGGGTGAGGGGAGGGGGGGGAACCAAAAAACAGAGAACTGTCAACAGCCTTGCGATGAAAGCCATTAATGTATGTGAACTTTCCACTTCCGATTGGTATTGGTAACTGGTTTTATCATACACATCATTCTCCTCGGAACAGTCCAGCAGCTCAACTCAAAGGCAACAAAAAATGGAACTCCTGTTTTTGTCACGGCAAACAATCAATGAATGAACCACTCAGATGATTTGGCCTTCGTATCATGCACGTGCACTGACGCAGAGAATGTCAAAACAAAATCTGCCTGTAGGCCCAACACAACCTGAGCTCACAATCAATGGCCTGTTCACTTTTAAAAAAATAAATAAATAAGAAAGAAAAAAGAAAAAAAAAGTAATAATGATAATAATCACAAGCTTTCAACTGAATAACAAGAATCGCTTGTCTTCATGGCTGAACGGGTTATATCACCAAACTATTGACTGGATCACACTGCCAGAAAAAAAGGAAGCTTGGTTGTCGGTTTGATCCAATGCCAGGGTGACAACTGAATCAAATACTCCAGAACTTGTGGTCATCAAATGCTGTCACATCTTGCAGCGATCTGACGACAGAATGTGAAAAAGCCTGGTGGAACTGCAATGTGTTCGTCAGTCTGAAACAGAGGTTTATGATAACAATATCATCATCATCATCATCATCATCATCATCATTATTATTATCATCATTGTTGTTGTTGCTGCTGCTGCTGTTGTTGCATGGTTTTGATTCTCTTATAGAATCGATAAATTTAATCCAAAATACAAATAGCACACACACACACACACACACACACACACACACACGCACGCACGCACGCACGCACGCACGCACACACACACACACACACACACACACACACTGACACGCACGCACGCACGCACACACACACGCACGCACGTACACACACACACACACACACACACACACACACACACATACTTACACACACACGCGCGCGCGCGCGCGCGAAAAAGAGAGTGGGACAGAGAGAGTTCAGAACTGTTTATTCAGTGGTCCGTTGTGAATTGAAGGGAAGGAAAAGATCCCCCGATAACGTTTCAGCACACATGCCTCAAAGAAAACCGCGGCCGATGTCTACAATGCCAAGTCTCTGAAAGAGACACAGACGAACGAGTCCAGAATCGACAGAACATAATCGTTCATACGAATTTATGAATATACGAACATACATGTATAACACACACACACACACACACACACACACACACACACACACACACACACACACAGAGATCGTATCAGAAGGAATAATCAATCTCTATGAAGGATTAATATTTTGAACAACTGAGTAAAAACACTCATAAAATATCCAAAATAAGCACACGCTTAAACACAAATCAATATAGACTATCTCACGAAACAGCTGTTTCCATACATTCAGATACTTCGCAGTGTTGAACAATATCAGTTAGAGGCAGAATGTATTGAGATCAGATCAGTTTAAAACTGGGGAAGCTTTCGGTAATATGTAGATACACACAAGTAATAAGAGAGAGAGACAAAGGAAGGTTGAGGGCGCGGGGAGGGGAGGGGGTAGAGGGGGGGGGGGAGAGAGAGAAAGAGAGCAAACTGAAAACATGTTTAATCAAATACATGCCAAAGCCCTTTAATGAAGAGAAAAAGACAGGCTAGAGAGAGACAGACAGACAGACAGAGCAATCGATCTGGACCTATATATTATGTCATGCTCTCCAAACACTTACAGCTTCGGTTTCACACAATCATACACTGCAAACATTCGACTCGAATTACTGACAAGCACAGACCTGCTGGTGCTATTATATGGCAGCTTGTATTATATTATTCTCGTCTGTTATAGTTGTCTGCTGTTCGTTTCTCACACACACACATACACACACAGACACACACACACACACACACACACTGGAAAGGAAGGGTGAAGTTGGTATAACCGTGCTGACCCTGACAGCGCCCCGTGCATGTAGTCAGTGCCAGTGAAATATTACCTGCCACTCTTGTGCATGCATGTATGTGTGTAGTGGGCCGTGGGCGCTTCGCTATGTGTGAAGGACAGCTGCGGGACAGAATGTCACCCCCGGTACAGAATGTCACCACCGGGACAGAATGTCACCCCCGGGACAGAATGTCACCCCCGGGACAGAATGTCACCACCGGGACAGAATGTCACCCCCGGGACAGAATGTCACCACCGGGACAGAATGTCGCCCCAGTATACAGAATGTCACCACCGGGACAGAATGTCACCACCGGGACAGAATGTCGCCCACCGGGACAGAATGTCACCACCGGGACAGAATGTCACCCCCAGTAAAGAATGTCGCCCCCGGTACAGAATGTCGACCCCGGTACAGAATGTCACCCCCGGTACAGAATGTCATCCCTGGTAAAGAATGTCACCCACCGGTACAGAATGTCATCCCCGGTACAGAATGTCACCCCCGGGACAGAATGTCGTCCCTAGTACAAAGAATGTCACCCACCGGGACAGAATGTCATCCCCGGTACAGAATGTCACCCACCGGGACAGAATGTCACCACCGGGACAGAATGTCGCCCCAGTATACAGAATGTCACCACCGGTACAGAATGTCGCCACCGGGACAGAATGTCGCCCCAGTATACAGAATGTCACCAGCGGGACAGAATGTCGCCCCAGTATACAGAATGTCGCCACCGGGACAGAATGTCGCCCCAGTATACAGAATATCACCACCGGTACAGAATGTCGCCCCAGTATACAGAATGTCGCCCCAGAAAACAGAATGTCGCCCCAGTATACAGAATGTCACACCAGTATACAGAATGTCACCACCGGTACAGAATGTCGCCCCAGTATACAGAATGTCACCACCGGTACAGAATGTCGCCCCAGTATACAGAATGTCGCCCACCGTATACAGAAGTTGGTATAACCGTGCTGACCCTGACAGCGCCCCGTGCATGTAGTCAGTGCCAGTGAAATATTACCTGCCACTCTTGTGCATGCATGTATGTGTGTAGTGGGCCGTGGGCGCTTGGCTAAGTGTGAAGGACAGCTGCGGGACAGAATGTCACCCCCGGGACAGAATGTCACCCCCGGTACAGAATGTCACCACCGGGACAGAATGTCGCCCCAGTATACAGAATGTCACCACCGGTACAGAATGCCACCCCAGTATACAGAATGTCGCCCCAGAAAACAGAATGTCGCCCCAGTGTACAGAATGTCGCCCCAGAAAACAGAATGTCGCCCCAGTATACAGAATGTCACCACCGGTACAGAATGTCGCCCCAGTATACAGAATGTCACCACCGGTACAGAATGTCGCCCCAGTATACAGAATGTCACTCCAGTATACAGAATGTCACCCCAGTATACAGAATGTCACCACCGGTACAGAATGTCACCCCAGTATACAGAATGTCACCCCCGGTACAGAATGTCACCCCAGTATACAGAATGTCACTCCAGTATACAGAATGTCGCCCCAGTATACAGAATGTCACCACCGGTACAGAATGTCGCCCCAGTATACAGAATGTCGCCCCAGTATACAGAATGTCACCACCGGTACAGAATGTCGCCCCAGTATACAGAATGTCACCACCGGTACAGAATGTCGCCCCAGTATACAGAATGTCACCACCGGTACAGAATGTCGCCCCAGTATACAGAATGTCACTCCAGTATACAGAATGTCGCCCCAGTATACAGAATGTCGCCCCAGTATACAGAATGTTACCCCAGTATACAGAATGTCACCCCAGTATACAGAACGTAACCCCAGTATACAGAATGTCGCCCCAGTATACAGAATGTTACCCCAGTATACAGAATGTCACCCCAGCATACAGAATGTCGCCCCAGTATACAGAATGTCGCCCCAGTATACAGAACGTAACCCCAGTATACAGAATGTCACCCCAGTATACAGAATGTCACCCCAGTATACAGAATGTCGCCCCAGTATACAGAATGTCGCCCCAGTATACAGAATGTCACCCCAGTATACAGAATGTTACCCCAGTATACAGAATGTCACCCCAATATACAGAATGTTACCCCAGTATACAGAACGTAACCCCAGTATACAGAATGTCACCCCAGTATACAGAACGTAACCCCAGTATACAGAATGTTACCCCAGTATACAGAACGTAACCCCAGTATACAGAACGTTACCCCAGTATACAGAATGTCACCCCAGTATACAGAATGTCGCCCCAGAAAACAGAATGTCACCCCAGTATACAGAATGTCACCCGATACAAAAATGTTACCCCGGTACAGAATGTCGCCCGGTACAGAATGTCACCCTGCGTCACATATTCATTCTACAAGACTAATTGTCGCCATCTTACTATGGGTCGGGTCTTACTGGTGTAATCTAGCTAGGAGTACAAAGTGGAGAAAGAAGTTGAGTACACCAAAATCATGAACACCTGTGGATTAAGATGAAGCATCTCGAAAACTGTCGAAATCAAGTTTTGAAAACTCATGATGGTAATGCGAGCACAGGAATATATAGCCGTGTCTCTTAGACACTTGTCCCAACAGATGGGAGGCGTCATTTGGAATGCGCTGTGTGGGTTAGAGGTACTACTTCTAGTGTCTTCGGTGAACGAAAATAGCAAAGACACAGGCCCGCCAACATTGCCCCACTGCAATGTCATACCGCTGCATCATCAACATCACCATCACCATTATCACCATAATCGTCGTCGTCGTCATCATCATCATCATCATGGTCGTCATCATTGTCATTGTTAGTTAAGGAGGACGTCGTTCTTTCAACATTGGAATACTACTGTACTGTCAGTATGTCAAAGACCAGGCGTATTTTCGTACACCACCACCACCACCACCATCAGAATGCATCACTACCATCGCTGAAACTAACCCTGTCACTGGCAAAAAGATGTACGTGTTAGTGATCACCATTATCTCCCAATTTCATCTTGTACTCCTATATCACAAAAAAATGTGACAGTCAGACCAGACCCAAAACCATACATTAACATATGGCGAATATTTTTTTCATCGTTGCCGGTGGACGTAAGTATGTGACCTGCCAGTAAAAAAAGAAAAGAGTCATCACGGTACAAACTGTCACCCAAGTACCGTGGTGACACTCTGTCATGGAACGTCATCGCTGGGGAAGGAGACAAAGTTCAGATTATTTGTCATGGTACTGACAGACGGTATAGTTAGGATGTCACTCTTTGTTATCAAAGCGCACGGT